>NW_023503206.1:0-36240 GCF_009873245.2 Balaenoptera musculus
TTCCTCAGCGGGGGCAGACGTACCTTCTCATCAGAGTGCTACAGGAAGAATGGAGAAAAAAAAAAAAAAAAAAAAAAGGAAGTGGACCTAATAAGGCGCGAGAAATACAGGCACCCCCCTCCCCCCGGCCTCTCTTCTCTTGTCTTTCTCCCCTGCCGCTGTGAAGCCCGATCTCAAAACCTACACCCCAGCGCTGCCACTGCGGTGGAGCGAGCGCGCCCGCTGAGGCCGCCCGGCGCCGCGCTAGCGCTAAGCGGCAGTGAGTTCCAACTCGACCTACACGCGGGCGCAGCGTGACGCTGGGCAGGTTAATTGGCCCCTCCCACAGAGGGTGGCAGCGGGCGCTGGCGTCACTTCCTTCCTGAGTTCCCTCCCGCCGCCGCCGCCGCCGCCGCCGCCGCCGCCGCCGGTACAGCTGCAGTCTCACCGCCCCTTGCTGCCCAGCACGTGCGTGAGCTGATGCTTCCACCGCAGCGGTAGAGACTCTGCTGTGTCACTTACCCTCCGCTCTGCCGTCCGCAAGGTAGCTTACTGGCCCCTGTCCTACCTCAGGCATCCGAGGGCTGCCCTGCGTAGCTGTGCCACGTCGTTTCACACGCCCACTGCCTCCGCGCGTCCCTGGCACTGCGGGCGCGTGGGGGAACAGGAAGACACGACTAAAGCCGCAGCCTGAGGAGCGATCGCTCTCACCCGTGGCTGCTGGGAAGTGCAGCGATCTCCACTACTCCTCCCTCACCCGTCTGCGACCTCGGTCCTGCTGCGCCGCTTGGCTCCACACCTCTGCGCTGCGCCGCCGCCGCACGGGATTGTGTCGGCAGCGCGCGTGCGTGCAGTAGCCTGGAGCGGTTAACGGACGAAGCTGTAGGGGCAGCCGCTGCTCCGAGGAAGGTGGGCTCAGTTTCGGTGGGAGCGGCTGTAACCTCGAACGAGTGGCGCGCGTGGGGCGCTACCGGTTAATCGCTACCTGTCAAGAAAGAAAGTGGCGCTCCAGGGCGCCTGCTTGCCTGGTGGACGAGACAGGAACGCATGCCGATGGGCATGAGTTACGGGGGCCGAGCCCACCTTACGGGGCCCCCCACCCGCATACGGCTAGAGCCTTCCTCAAGGACGGAGAATTTTGTCTCTTCGCTGCCGGAGCCGAACAAGTGAGCACGAAGCAGCAGCTGCCACCATGACGCGGTCCACGAAAAGGCAGGGAGTTTTCCGCGCGTGCAGGCATGGCCAAAGCCTCAACCCACTTCCCTGCAGGCGCAGCAGCTCGAAAAACCAATGGCACTTCCTCCACGAAAAGAGTGCTAGTCCAGACGGAGCAGTAGTACCTACTGCCTCACCGCTCTGCATCATCTGCAGATGTATATATAATTTTATAATCGCGAAGAAGTAAGATCATGTAATTTCATAATTCTGAAGAAGTAAAACGTAGGTAATTTTGTAAATCTGAAGAAATACATTTCTCTTCCTTTGCACACCTTTCTAGTTCCCCCCCAAGGGGGTGCACCGTTCCTGGAAGTACTGCAATACCAGGTCGATGCATGGAGTGGACGGAGCAAGCTCCTATTCCAACTCCCTGCTCCAAAAATCCATTTAATATATTGTCCTCGGATAGAGGACGTATCAGATATTAAACTGATAAGAACAGATACTACACTTGATCTTAGCCAAAAGGCCGAGAAGCGATACCGCCGTCAGCCCCTTCGCCAGCACACCCCTCTTCTCTCTCGCCTTTCAGCTCACGGTGAGGAAACTCAGCCTCACACCAATGCCCGCCCTCTTCCCTAGACTTCACAGCGCCCCAGTGCCACAACTTGTAACACATACCTAGTTTGTCAGATCCTTTAACTTATTGGGGGCTTTTAGGCTTTCTATTCTCCCATGCCTCCCCCAAACAGCCAAGCAATTTGCATGCCCCGCCCACAAGCGCGCCCGTTTCCTGCTCCCCGTGTGCGCCCTCTCGCGGTGGAACCGAAACAAGCGCGTACCCGGAAAGCTCCTTCCGCCTGCTTTCCCGGGAAACGCCCAGAGCGAGAGAGACGCACAGAGTTCTACCAGGTTTTGCTTTCCAGCATTTCTTTTTCTTCTCAACTTTTTCCCCAAACATACAGGTACGTTGAAAGATTTTTACGAGTGGACACCCACCCACCACCTAACGTCATCTTACTGTTGTACGGACGCATACGCACATGAGTTGGCTATGTTTAAGTTCTAGGGTCAAATTTTAATAACGTCGTTTCCCACAGTCCTTTATTTTCCCTTCTATCAGTTATTCACAAAAAGACTTAAATATAAGGAAAAACAAGACGAAACAAAGCAGGTCCTTCTTGTGTCAGGGCCTACTGGGTCCCGGAGAGCAAATGTGCATGTCTATTTTTCCCTGGATACTGAGAGATAAGGGGAGCCCCATCAGCCTGGCTGTGTTTTTTGCCCCCTACGGTCAGTTCAGTGGCACAGGTGCAGCCCAGAGTGGTTAGGAGGTGGAGGTTGGCCACGTGAGCCTGACAGCGCGGGCACGGGGCGAGGCAGCCGCGGGGGCGGGGGGGGGGGGCGCAGGAATCTACGTGCGGGGGGAAATTGTCTGGATGAGGGGTGGGGGTGAAGGGACGCTGAAAGGTGTGCCGACAAAACAATGAATCAATAGTCAATCTAAGAAGGAAACGGGAAATTTTCTTCGAGCCCACCTGAGGGTTATAACCGGGGAGACGGTCTTTCCGAAGCCTCTGAGGACTGTTGCGAAGAGGTAATGTACTTTCCTCCCCCGCCCCACCCCCGGGCCGCGTGGCTTGCGGGATTGTGGGATTTGGGATCTTAGTTCCCCCACCAGGGATTGAACCCGGGCCCTCCGCAGTGAGAGCGCCGACTCTTACCCACTGGACCGCCAGGGAAGTCCCATGTGATACTTTTTGTTTTTAATTGAAGTATAGTTGATTTACAGTGTTTCAGGTGTACAGCAAAGTGATTCAGATATATTTATTTGCTTTTTATTATATGTTCTTCAGATATATAATATATATTCCTTTTCAGATATATATACACGCTGTATATATTATACAGTATCACATAGTCTTTTCAGGTTCTTTTCCATTATAGGTTATTACAAGATATTGAATATAGTTCCCTGTGTTATACAGTAGGTCCTTGTTGTTTCACTCTTTTATGTATGGTAGTGTGTATCTCTTAATACCAAATTCCAAATTTCTCCCTCTCCTCCTCACTTTCCCCTTTGGTAGCCATAAGTATATGTGATTGTAGAGAAGGGGTAAGTGCAATCAAGCACACATCTTGGTAAAAGGTTACAGCTACTCAGAAGGAACAGATATCTTAGTTAAGGGTGTTAGTGCTTTTCTAAGTATGGGAAGCATGCAAGAAACTGGGTGCATAAAATTTTCTCTTGCAAATATCTAACTCTCTGAGGTCGGGTTCTGTCAGTTTCCTCCTCATCCTGATCTCCACCCTGAATCCCTTTCAGGGTGGGTGGTAGGTCAGCAACTATAGAGACTAATGACTTGATCCTTGTAGAACTGGATGGTGGGTAATTCTTTATTTTACAGTCCCTTCCCTTTCAGTCTTAATTTCCACCAAGGCTAAGAGGGCATGTCGTAACCAAACTGTGCCACTTGCTAAGAATGCTCACTCCCAGGTCAGGTGAGGATTTCGTTGATAGGCCACTCAATGTGCTATTACTGGACTAGGCCCTGTTAACAATAGCCAAAAGCCCCTGGACTGCCTGTCTTACTAGTCTGTTATGGTCCAGGAAACAGTTCCCGCTTGTTGCTCCTTCCCTCCTCTAGAGGTACACTATTGCAATCATTGCTGTTATAGAACTGGATATTTGATCTATCATCGCAAGTCCCCAAGTCATCGTTATTTCTTTTTTTTTTTTTTTTTTTATTAATTTATTTATTTATTTTTGGCTGTGTTGGGTCTTCGTTTCTGTGCGAGGGCTTTCTCTAGTTGCGGCAAGCGGGGGCCACTCCTCATCACGGTGCGCAGGCCTCTCACTATCGCGCCCTTTCTTGTTGCGGAGCACAGGCTCCAGACGCGCAGGCTCAGTAGTTGTGGCTCACGGGCCCAGTCGCTCCGCGGCATGTGGGATCCTCCCAGACCAGGGCTCGAACCCATGTCCCCTGCATTGGCAGGCAGACTCTCAACCACTGCACCACCAGGGAAGCCCGTCATCGTTATTTCTGATCTCAGATGGCCGCCAGGGAAGTCCCAAAACAAGAAAACTTTAAACAAAACTTTTTTCCTCTGCCCATTTGTGCCTCCTCCCTCCCCTCTAGTGTGCATTGTGCATCTATGTTATGTATAAACAGACCTCCCCAAGGGCAGAAATACCTGCTGGACCATAAAGATCCATTTTTTTGTCCTTCTGCCACCAGCCAGATAACTCCTTAGAAGATAACATTCCTTTCTCTATCATGTCAGGGGTCAGGATAACCCACCACTCACCTTGTATATGCACACATCCTTCGTGAACTTTATGTAAAATGCCAATTAATCATTTCCCTTAAAGATAACAATTGCTGCAAGGACTTCCCTTGTGGGTCAGTGGTTAAGGCTCCTGCTCCCAATGCAGGGGGCCTGGGTTCAATCCCTGGTCAGGGAATTAGATCCCACATGCATGCCACAACTAAGAAGTCCACATGCTGCAACAAAGATCCTGAGTGCTGCAACTAAGGTCCAGTGCAGCCAAAATAAATAAATATTCAACATTTTTTTCTTGCCTTAAAATATGAATTTTATTTCATCAGGTGGCAGGTACCAAAGGGTAGCTAAGGGCGGGACGGAGGGTGGGAGGGAGGGGGAGGGAAGGAGGAAGGTGATTGGAGAGTGTGATGCTAGGAGCAGAGGGGTTAAAGCACTTGGTAAAGACTAGATCTAGGGGGCTTCCCTGGTGGCGCTAGTGGTTAAGAATCTGCCTGTCAATTCAGGGGACATGGGTTCGAGCCCTGGTCCGGGAAGATCCCACATGCCGCGGAGCAACTAAGCCCTTGCGCCGCAACTACTCAGCCTTCGCTCTAGAGCCTGTGAGCCACAACTACTGAAGCCCGTGAGCCTAGAGCCCGTGCTCCGCAACAACTCACTGCAACTAGAGAACGCCCGCACACAGCAACAAAGACCCAACGCAGCCTAAAATAAAATAAAATAATTTACAAAATTTTAAAAAGACTAGATTTAGGGTTAGACCAGGGGAGTGAGTGACTGGGGTTGGGGCTAAGTCAAGAAACTGAGAGGCCATCTGTGGGGCTGTTGACATCACCAGGAATGATGACAGGAGTGTGCTGGAGAGAGACAGGGAGCCAGGAGCTAAAACCTGCCAGGAAGTGACCTGCAGCTGGATGGTCGACAGTAGCAAGGAGACTTGGTCGTGGGTGGTATAGCCTGGTGGTGTGAGATTCAAGGTTGGCTGTGGCAGACAGGGAAGGGGGAGGGTGCTGTGTAAGTGACAACGTGGAGCAAGGACCAGCGAAATGAGGCGTGAAGAGAGATGGCCACCACCTGAGTAGGCTGCAGGAATGCGTGTCCTCAGGGGAAGGTTAGAGCGGACAGAGAAGGAAGGTTGAGAATGGGGGGTGGGGAGAGTCAGAAAACAAGGTTTCAGAAATCCGAGGGGGATTGGAGGAGGGGTGCAAGAGAATACAGAGAGTCTTACGGGGTAAGAGAATGCAAACATGGAAGAGACAGGTCCGGGCTTCTCGTGACCACAGGCCTAGGGGCAGGGCAGGATTGCAGTGCAGTGGCGACCCTGTTGAAGGCGTCAACACCTGCTGGTCAGGCAGGCTTGAAGTGGTGAAGAGCATGGAGCCTGGCAGCCGCCTTGGATGGAGCCTCGGGCCTGCCATCTACTTAACAACGTTACCTGGAGATGCCGCCTCCGCAAGGCTGGATAAAACTAGTTCCAGGATTTGGAGTCGCAACATGGAGAGCGCTACTTAAAAAGCCCTCCTGCCGGTAACAATTGTTGTCCTCCGGAGATAGCAATTGGTGTGGAACAGGTCGGATGACCTGGGGAGATACTGAACTGCATCTAATGGAATTCTTGGCTTAAATACTTACTTATGACCTTATTGATGTTACTAGCTATATTACTTGTATTCTGCCTATTTTACAAGATTACTGTTTCCTGCATTACTGAACGTGTGACTGAGCCGCTGATAGAAATGAGGCAGGAGCTAGATGGGCCCCAGGCCAAACAGCTGAAGTTAGTCCCCTGTGGACAGAAACTCCATAATAGCAGAAACTCCAAAACCCAGGATGATGGAGGAGGCTGGACCCTGCTCAGATAAGAGATAAAAGACCACATATTCTTCATTCTCGAAGTCAAGGAGACCTCCCCAACTACACATGTGCAGAAAGGCTCCTTGAAGGTCAAAAAGGGAGGGGGGGGGTCACCTCATAGTAAGTGATGTCAACTACCCATCGGCCTCTTCGCTAGAATCCATCTTGGCCAAGAGATGCACAGGCACACAGGGGGGGACCCTGACATATACCAAATACGGACTCAGAACCAGGCAAAGCAAGATGATTGGTCAAAGGAAACCTGGAAGAAATGCCCCATAAATGTGATTCAAACTACCACGAGGGCACGACTCTCTCTCTGAGCCACCCGTGTGTCTATCCACACATACTGTACCCTTTTCCTCCTAATAAACACTTTACTTGTTTCACTACTTTCCGTCTTTGTGGGAATTCTTTTCAGCAAAGCCAAAGGACCAGGTCCTTGTCACTGACCGCTAATCTAGTGGCTAGGATTTGGTGCTCTCACTGCCTCGACCTGACCTCAATCTCTGGCCAGGAACCAAAATCTTGCTTCGAGCTGCCACAGGCCGAGGCCATCTGAGATCAGAAATAACGATGACTTGGGGACTTGCGATGATAGATCAAATATCCAGTTCTATAAGAGCAATGATTGCAATAGTGTACCTCTAGAGGAGGGAAGGAGCAACAAGCGGGAACTGTTTCCTGGACCATAACAGACTAGTAAGACAGGCAGTCCAGGGGCTTTTGGCTATTGTTAACAGGGCCTAGTCCAGTAATAGCACATTGAGTGGCCTATCAACGAAATCCTCACCTGACCTGGGAGTGAGCATTCTTAGCAAGTGGCACAGTTTGGTTACGACATGCCCCCTTAGCCTTGGTGGAAATTAAGACTGAAAGGGAAGGGACTGTAAAATAAAGAATTACCCACCATCCAGTTCTACAAGGATCAAGTCATTAGTCTCTATAGTTGCTGACCTACCACCCACCCTGAAAGGGATTCAGGGTGGAGATCAGGATGAGGAGGAAACTGACAGAACCCGACCTCAGAGAGTTAGATATTTGCAAGAGAAAATTTTATGCACCCAGTTTCTTGCATGCTTCCCATACTTAGAAAAGCACTAACACCCTTAACTAAGATATCTGTTCCTTCTGAGTAGCTGTAACCTTTTACCAAGATGTGTGCTTGATTGCACTTACCCCTTCTCTACAATCACATATACTTATGGCTACCAAAGGGGAAAGTGAGGAGGAGAGGGAGAAATTTGGAATTTGGTATTAAGAGATACACACTACCATACATAAAAGAGTGAAACAACAAGGACCTACTGTATAACACAGGGAACTATATTCAATATCTTGTAATAACCTATAATGGAAAAGAACCTGAAAAGACTATGTGATACTGTATAATATATACAGCGTGTATATATATCTGAAAAGGAATATATATTATATATCTGAAGAACATATAATAAAAAGCAAATAAATATATCTGAATCACTTTGCTGTACACCTGAAACACTGTAAATCAACTATACTTCAATTAAAAACAAAAAGTATCACATGGGACTTCCCTGGCGGTCCAGTGGGTAAGAGTCGGCGCTCTCACTGCGGAGGGCCCGGGTTCAATCCCTGGTGGGGGAACTAAGATCCCAAATCCCACAATCCCGCAAGCCACGCGGCCCGGGGGTGGGGCGGGGGAGGAAAGTACATTACCTCTTCGCAACAGTCCTCAGAGGCTTCGGAAAGACCGTCTCCCCGGTTATAACCCTCAGGTGGGCTCGAAGAAAATTTCCCGTTTCCTTCTTAGATTGACTATTGATTCATTGTTTTGTCGGCACACCTTTCAGCGTCCCTTCACCCCCACCCCTCATCCAGACAATTTCCCCCCGCACGTAGATTCCTGCCCCCCCCCCCCCCGCCCCCGCGGCTGCCTCGCCCCGTGCCCGCGCTGTCAGGCTCACGTGGCCAACCTCCACCTCCTAACCACTCTGGGCTGCACCTGTGCCACTGAACTGACCGTAGGGGGCAAAAAACACAGCCAGGCTGATGGGGCTCCCCTTATCTCTCAGTATCCAGGGAAAAATAGACATGCACATTTGCTCTCCGGGACCCAGTAGGCCCTGACACAAGAAGGACCTGCTTTGTTTCGTCTTGTTTTTCCTTATATTTAAGTCTTTTTGTGAATAACTGATAGAAGGGAAAATAAAGGACTGTGGGAAACGACGTTATTAAAATTTGACCCTAGAACTTAAACATAGCCAACTCATGTGCGTATGCGTCCGTACAACAGTAAGATGACGTTAGGTGGTGGGTGGGTGTCCACTCGTAAAAATCTTTCAACGTACCTGTATGTTTGGGGAAAAAGTTGAGAAGAAAAAGAAATGCTGGAAAGCAAAACCTGGTAGAACTCTGTGCGTCTCTCTCGCTCTGGGCGTTTCCCGGGAAAGCAGGCGGAAGGAGCTTTCCGGGTACGCGCTTGTTTCGGTTCCACCGCGAGAGGGCGCACACGGGGAGCAGGAAACGGGCGCGCTTGTGGGCGGGGCATGCAAATTGCTTGGCTGTTTGGGGGAGGCATGGGAGAATAGAAAGCCTAAAAGCCCCCAATAAGTTAAAGGATCTGACAAACTAGGTATGTGTTACAAGTTGTGGCACTGGGGCGCTGTGAAGTCTAGGGAAGAGGGCGGGCATTGGTGTGAGGCTGAGTTTCCTCACCGTGAGCTGAAAGGCGAGAGAGAAGAGGGGTGTGCTGGCGAAGGGGCTGACGGCGGTATCGCTTCTCGGCCTTTTGGCTAAGATCAAGTGTAGTATCTGTTCTTATCAGTTTAATATCTGATACGTCCTCTATCCGAGGACAATATATTAAATGGATTTTTGGAGCAGGGAGTTGGAATAGGAGCTTGCTCCGTCCACTCCATGCATCGACCTGGTATTGCAGTACTTCCAGGAACGGTGCACCCCCTTGGGGGGGAACTAGAAAGGTGTGCAAAGGAAGAGAAATGTATTTCTTCAGATTTACAAAATTACCTACGTTTTACTTCTTCAGAATTATGAAATTACATGATCTTACTTCTTCGCGATTATAAAATTATATATACATCTGCAGATGATGCAGAGCGGTGAGGCAGTAGGTACTACTGCTCCGTCTGGACTAGCACTCTTTTCGTGGAGGAAGTGCCATTGGTTTTTCGAGCTGCTGCGCCTGCAGGGAAGTGGGTTGAGGCTTTGGCCATGCCTGCACGCGCGGAAAACTCCCTGCCTTTTCGTGGACCGCGTCATGGTGGCAGCTGCTGCTTCGTGCTCACTTGTTCGGCTCCGGCAGCGAAGAGACAAAATTCTCCGTCCTTGAGGAAGGCTCTAGCCGTATGCGGGTGGGGGGCCCCGTAAGGTGGGCTCGGCCCCCGTAACTCATGCCCATCGGCATGCGTTCCTGTCTCGTCCACCAGGCAAGCAGGCGCCCTGGAGCGCCACTTTCTTTCTTGACAGGTAGCGATTAACCGGTAGCGCCCCACGCGCGCCACTCGTTCGAGGTTACAGCCGCTCCCACCGAAACTGAGCCCACCTTCCTCGGAGCAGCGGCTGCCCCTACAGCTTCGTCCGTTAACCGCTCCAGGCTACTGCACGCACGCGCGCTGCCGACACAATCCCGTGCGGCGGCGGCGCAGCGCAGAGGTGTGGAGCCAAGCGGCGCAGCAGGACCGAGGTCGCAGACGGGTGAGGGAGGAGTAGTGGAGATCGCTGCACTTCCCAGCAGCCACGGGTGAGAGCGATCGCTCCTCAGGCTGCGGCTTTAGTCGTGTCTTCCTGTTCCCCCACGCGCCCGCAGTGCCAGGGACGCGCGGAGGCAGTGGGCGTGTGAAACGACGTGGCACAGCTACGCAGGGCAGCCCTCGGATGCCTGAGGTAGGACAGGGGCCAGTAAGCTACCTTGCGGACGGCAGAGCGGAGGGTAAGTGACACAGCAGAGTCTCTACCGCTGCGGTGGAAGCATCAGCTCACGCACGTGCTGGGCAGCAAGGGGCGGTGAGACTGCAGCTGTACCGGCGGCGGCGGCGGCGGCGGCGGCGGCGGCGGCGGGAGGGAACTCAGGAAGGAAGTGACGCCAGCGCCCGCTGCCACCCTCTGTGGGAGGGGCCAATTAACCTGCCCAGCGTCACGCTGCGCCCGCGTGTAGGTCGAGTTGGAACTCACTGCCGCTTAGCGCTAGCGCGGCGCCGGGCGGCCTCAGCGGGCGCGCTCGCTCCACCGCAGTGGCAGCGCTGGGGTGTAGGTTTTGAGATCGGGCTTCACAGCGGCAGGGGAGAAAGACAAGAGAAGAGAGGCCGGGGGGAGGGGGGTGCCTGTATTTCTCGCGCCTTATTAGGTCCACTTCCTTTTTTTTTTTTTTTTTTTTTTTCTCCATTCTTCCTGTAGCACTCTGATGAGAAGGTACGTCTGCCCCCGCTGAGGAAGTGGACGGAGGTCCCTGCGGAGGAGCTGAGTCTTCTCCACAACGAAGAAAACAAAAGAAAACAACAGTACTGAACCCACACTGCCTGCGTCGAGGAAGAAATAGACTGCTGCCAGGAAAGAGGAACGCGTCTCTCAGTCTACGTCGGGCGTAGGTCGACAGAGCCTACCGCACGTTGGCAACGGGAAGAGGAGAAGGTGCTCCTACAGCTTCCTTCTGCCTCTTCCCCACCCCGCTGCCTCGGCAAGCTCTAGGGCTCTTGGGCTTCAGTGGAGAGAAAAACCAGTGCACTGCCTGGCGTGCCACCTCTGGTCAAGATTGCAGGCTCCAGGAGCCAACCCGCGTTTTCCCCTCAAACGAAGCACGGAAAAGTAGATCAGAGAACTTCCCCGGGCACCAGGCTCCCACAAGCGGGAAACCAATTAAAAAAACAGCCTCTGCACCCATGCTAAAACTTAAGAATCACAACGTGGAAGCCAGTATCTGCTTTTCACACAGTGGTTTCAGGGCGCCTGCTTGCCTTGCGGACGGGGCAGGAACGCATGCCGATGGGCATGAGTTACGGGGGCCGAGCCCACCTTTCGGGGCCCCCCACCCGCATACGGCTAGAGCCTCCTCAAGCACGGAAGCGTTTGTCTCTTCGCTGCCAGAGCCGAACAAGTGACCACGGAACACCAGCTGCCACCATGACGCGGTCCATGAAGGGGCGGGGAGTTTCTGCACGTGCAGGCACAGCCGGAAGACTCAACCCACTTTCCCTGCAAGCGGGGCACGTAGAAATACCAATAGCACTTCCTCAATGGGGCGAGCGCTAGCACAAACACGACAGCAGTGCTTGTTGTCCCATGTCGACGCCATCTGAAAAAGTAAACCATAACTTTGTACCCCCGCAACCCACATACTGAAGAAATATACTTCTCTTCCTTTGCACACTTTTGTGGTCCCCAAAGGGGGTGCACCGTTCCTGGAAGTACTGCAATACCAGGTCGATGCGTGGAGTGGACGGAGCAAGCTCCTATTCCTACTCCCTGCTCCAAAAATCCATTTAATATATTGTCCTCGGATAGAGGACGTATCAGATATTAAACTGATAAGAACAGATACTACACTTGATCTTAGCCAAAAGGCCGAGAAGCGATACCACCTCGCTCCCTCTGGCCGTTGCCGTCCTCCCTTCATCCCTATTCAAGCCACGGTGAGCGCCCTCATCCTCACGCCTCGTCTGACTCCTTTTGCGTCGTCCACAGTGCTATCACTAGAGACCTGTGCAGACTTTCTGTTCTCTACCTTTGTGAGGAGAAATTCTGTGTACTTGATTGTCCCGTCATTCCCGCGCCGAACAGCCATTTCTAATCTGCATGCTCCGCCTTCTGTCGCCCGAGGACGCGCGGCTACCGCGGGCGGACTCCGCCCTCCCCCTCCGGACCGGCTCCTCGCGCCCGGAACCCAGGCCGGACCCGGAGCCCGCCTCCTGGCCTCCTGGCCGGTGCACGTCCTGCCGCAGACCCGAGACAGGGGCGGCAGCCGGAGAATGCGAGGGGAGCGCTGACACGGTAGCAGCTGTCACGGTTCGAGCCCCAGAAATCAAGAACTTGCTTTTGCCCACTGCTCTTCCCCCACGCACGCACTGCACATTCAACAACCGTTCAATGAGTAAGAGCGCCTCCTCCACGCTTAGCCAGTGCCCGACACACGCCACGATTACGGCGGCTCGTCAGCCGCCGCCGCCACCGCCACCACCACCACACCCACCTCGCCCCTCCTTGCTCGGGGCCGCTCTGCTCGCGTCGGTGTTCTCTCGCCCGTCTTCTGCCCGACGGTTCGGGTCCCCTGGGGGGCGTCCTGAGAAGGGATGTCCTGGGTGACAGTCGTTGGAATGCAACACTGCCCGTCGCAAATCAATAACTTAGCATCTCCGTTTTCGCAGCGTGATTCACTCCCGCGGAGTTTGCTCAAATCGACGTGCACGGCCTGAAGGGCCTGCGAATCGCGCCCGGCCCCCGTGCACGGCGCTCTGCGGAGGCCGGTCGCGTGCCCTTGTGCCCTCACGGTGGTGCAGGGCCGTCGCGGTCCCAGCCATCCTCACTGCAACGGAGCCTGGAAGCTCGGGAGATCACGAACGGTGACCGGAAGAGCAGGGCAGGCGTTCCCCGGCAGCGCCTCTTTCCCCAGCCTCGCCAACAACCCCACGTGGCATCAAACCTGCGAATGCTTTTTTGGTGCGGGGTGGGGAAAGGGGGAGGGGTCGATCTCATAGGTGAAAATGGTACCTCGGCGTAGTTTGGATTTGCAGTTTTCTAATCTTGGGTAAATAAGGTTGAGCGTCCTCTCCTGTTTCAGAGACGCCTTTATTTTCTCTCTGTGAGCTAACTCCTTGTTGGGGGTCTTCGGCCCTTTTCCTCCTGGATTCTCGGATGGGCTTTATCCTAAGGGCGTGGATCTGCAACTTACACATTCAGGGGACTGGCCCTTTGTCTGTAATGGAAGCGGTGACCATTTTCTCCTGTTGGATATCTGGCTTTGGCTTTACTTAAGGTGATGATTCCATTGCTTCAAGGTTTCATGGAAAGTTGTTTTTATATCATCATATGTATCAATTAAAAACATATCTTTCAGATTTTGAGTCGAAAGGACTTATAATTTCCTAAATCTTCCTCTAGGTTTTCTTCTTCTTCTTCTTCTTTTAAATAAATTTATTTATTTATTTACTTTTTGGCTGCATTGCGTCTTCGTTGCTGTGCGCGGGCTTTCTCTAGTTGCATTGAGCGGGGGCTACTCTTTCTTGCGGTGCGCAGGCTTCTCATTGCAGTGGCTTCTCTTGTTGTGGAGCACAGGCCCTAGGCGTGCGGGCTTCAGTAGTTGTGGCACGTGGGCTCAGTAGTTGTGGCTCGCGGGCTGTAGAGCGCAGGCTCAGTAGTTGTGGCACACGGGCTTAGTTGCTCCGTGGCATGTGGGATCTTCCCGGACCAGGGCTCGAACCCGTGTCCCCTGCATTGGCGGGCGGATTCTTAACCACGGCGCCACCGGGGAAGTAAGTCCCTCAATCCATATTTCTTGAATGAATAAACCCCAATGTATACTGTTCATTGGAATCTGATCTCGTGCTGTGGGGGGGATGCCTTGGTAGGAGAGGTGTATGTCGAATGCTTCTACTAGCGCCCTCTTTGCCTTTCCACACTCTACCCCTAGGTAATCCCAAGACTGGAAAGTTCAAATAAAATGATCATCCACTGGATTAATCATGTTTTAAATTTTTCTATAATTTACGATGCTTTGACATCTTGAGGGCCTGCTGGCCTGGAAGAGACTGCCCCTCCCAGGACTAACTAATTCCTAGAAATGCAACCTGCTTGCTTTGGGAGCCTGCCGTTCACGTGCAAAGCAATCTTCCAACACCCGTATCTGCAACTGCCTCCTCTAGTTACTCTCACACTCCAGCTAGTATTTCCCCTGTCCTCTCTCACCCCAGGGCCCGGTACCTCACAACTAGAGAACAGCCCTGTAGCCCAAAGCTCACCGAATGCTATTCTAATGGTCCAATCCGAACCTTGCTCAAACTTGCCTACCCTGCTGCCTCTGCCCATTCTTCCCACCCTCCCCTCCCCTCCCCTCCCCAGGACGATAAAGGCCATATACTCTCCTCTCCTGCCTCCCAACCAAGCAGGCCAGGCCGAGTCCCCCATGTGGCTCGCTGCAGGGTGTGGCGTGCCCTCTTCTCTTGGGAACTGTAAGTAATAAAACTCCTTCAGTGGCACTGACCTCTCCTTGTCAGTCAGTCAGCTGTATACAGTACAACCAACCCACACACCTAAGTGAAAAGCCCATCACTTTTTTTTTTTTTTTTAATATAAATGTATTTATTTATTTATTTTTGGCTGCGTTGGATCTTCGTTGCTGCTCGGGGGCTTGCTCTCGTCGCGGCGAGCGGGGGTTACTGGTCGTTGCGGTGCGCGGGCTTCTCATTGCGGTGGCTTCTCTTGTTGCGGGCTCGAGACGTGCGGGCTGCAGTAGCTGCAGCACGCAGGTTCAGTAGTTGTGGCACACGGGCTTAGTGGCTCCGGGGCCTGTGGGATCTTCCTGGACCAGGGCTCGAACCCGTGTCCCCTGCACTGGCAGGCGGATTGTTAACCACTGAGCCACCAGGGAAGCCCGGAAAGCCCATCATTTAAACCTACATTCCGGGTGGATCTTCGTGGCTCTCAGCGGGAGCTGCCCTCCCGCTCGATCCTTTTCTGCCTGTGGATACTGACATCAGGAACCATGAGGACAGGAGTAATGCTGGAGACACCAAAAGAAGCCGGGGAAAGTAGAGACGGAAGACAGAAGACTCAAGTTACTGTTCTCCTTGTGCCTTGAGGGTGGCGTGGAAACGGTCTGGGAACAGCAAGAGGAAGCTTGGATACCCCCTCCGCTCCTTTCCTAGTTTCTACAGACGGAGGAATGGGGGGAGAGAGGCCCCGTGAGAAGGCTGTGGGGCAGAAACTATGCTCTCCGGAGCACGCCAAGTTTGAGCAAAAGCACAAAACTCCACTTAGAAAGAAGGCAGAAGAGAGAAGAAATTCTTAGCCCAAGAACAGGGTTTAAAACATGGCGGAAATGAGAGAAAAATGGAGAAAGGGACGTTCAGTTACTAAGAGGAAAAGAAACGGAGAGAAACGGCAAGGTGAATGCGAAAACAGCCACAGCACACAGAGACATGGTAGGGCAGTCAGTTTCTCCTGGTCGTTGGTCTGTCTGCCAAACGGCACTGATGAACCCTCCCAACGCTGAAAAGTGGGAAATCGTGAGAGAGTTCTCACTGTCCTAAGCGGTTCGTCTCTCAAGCCGACCAACTACCCCCTTCTTCTGCAGATACCGCCTATCTCATAGGAACAAGCCTGCAAGAAAAACAGACGCAAGAAGTTTTTAAAAACACTATTGAGAATGGAAAGGGACTGGGCCTCTCAGACAGAAAAAGGTTCGCTAAAGCAGCGTATAGCGGGGGATAACACAGAGCTCTTACTTTCTAAACATCAGTTACTACCCCCGGGGGGGATATGCACCAGGCCTGGAAACACTGCAATACCAGGTCGATGCGCGGAGTGGACGGAGCAAGCTCCTACTCCAACTCCCAGCTCCAAAAATCCACTTAATATGTTGTTCTCGGGTAGAGAACGTATCAGATATTAAACTGATAAGAACAGATACTACACTTGATCTTAGCCAAAAGGCCGAGAAGCGATACCCAGCCCCCTGGCATCGCTGTCACCGTCCTCCTCTCATCCATATTCGACTCAGTGTGACCCCTGTCACTGCTCACTCGAGGTCTCACTTCCTTTGCTTCGGTGACAATACTGTGGGTGGCACTACACCACACTCTCGTGCAGATGTTTTATTCTCTACATTGTAGAAGAGGAATTCTGGATCTGTTGCAGCTTCGTCGTTCTCGGGCTGAAGCGCCATTTCTGATTTGCATGCCCCGCCCCCGCCCGCCCAAGGGGGGCGTGGCTCCGGCGGGCTGACCTTATCCTCTGGGCTGCTGCGGGGGAGCTCTTCTTTGGCATCAATGCAAGCGGACACAAAAGACCGAACCGTAGGGGATTCCGGGTGGGCGGCTAGAGGGGGCTGTGGGAGGAGCCGTCGGCTGAGAGTTTTCCTGAAGACGAGGTCGCAAGACACATTCGCTAGAAACGCCCAGACTGCATATGTGTTAAATAGGCCTCCGCTTCGTAGGGTCGGGTGGGGGACTCATTCTGAGTCCGGGGAGCGGAAGATCTAGAGGGGGGCTTCCCAGGGCCGGTGGGTTCATCTCCCTGCCAGGCGGAAGGCGGATGGCCCACAGTGGGGAAGGGAGGAGGTGTGTGGATGTGGAGGGCCGGGCTGAGCAGCTGGAGGGATTCTCTCCAACTCAAGCGCCTGCGTCCGTCGGTGCTTCTACGAATGAACCCAGATGCCGGGCTTCCTACAGAAAGCTTCCTCTGCCTGAGACCTCCTTTCCCTACACCTCCTCCTCACCTGTCTAATTCTTAACGCAGAGCCTCTGGGCTCCGCTTGGGCTTCAGCTGCCCCAGCAAGCCTTCCTCGTGGGCTCTTCCGCACCCCACCCCACCCCAGGATGATTGCGGCCCTCCTTTGTATTTCATCCCACCCCGGACTTCAAGTCCACCATTCACCACTCGTTGGGGGCAGTCCTTTATCTCCGCCACTGAAATCTGAGATCCTTGAGGGCGGCGACCCTCGTCAGCACTTAACCTCTGTATCCCAGCACTAGCCCAGTGCCCGGCCTGTAGGAGGTGCACAGGAAACGTTTGTTGAGTGAACAAAAGGTGTGCAAAACAGACTGAATCGGGGAAGCACTTAGGAGGGTCCTGGCCCGATCCAGGGCTGAAGAGGGGAAGATCTGGCCTGGGGTGGCAGGACACCAGAGAGGAGAGTGACTGCCAGGGACGCTCTGGGCATCAAGGACCGTAAATAGATTAAGGCCTCTGGCAAAGCGGGGATAAAGTTTCGCAGCGGCAACGCTTCTCTGTGGCAAAGGCTGCAGGCTGCCCAGGCAGCGTAAACCTTTTCCATCCCCCTTCCTAACAGAGCTTCACTTTAGTTGGGGAGTTTCTATTTCTTTCACTGGATCTCAGAAGAGCTAGAAGGTATCACTGATGTAGGACTGAAACCCAGTGGGTCGTTTCACCCTGCCGCAGGGAAAGCCTGATGGCGGGGGCTGCCTGAGCCCTTCCCAGAGCCCGCCCCTCTGCCGAGCGCTCCGTGTGTATTAACTCATTTGATTCTCCCCATAACTCCACGGGGTGGGTATTAGTAGTATTATCCGGGGCCAAGACTAGGTGAGGCCAGTGAGAAACTAGCCTTCGGGGCGGGGAGGTGGGGGGACATTTAAGGGAGTGCCGCCCCGAAACGCTCTTCAGCAATCAAGATAAGTACTATTTTGATACAATTCATCTTACCTGGATTCTAAGATAATCGAGAGATTTATTTTGATTACTGGGTTTTTGGTGCTCCCTGAAATTTTTTGGCCAAGACAAGCGCCTCACTCGTTTCCCTCCACTCTCATCCCCATTCTGTTGACCTGAGCGGTCACAGCCACTAGCCACTCGCAGCTGGGGAGCGCTAGGAAGGTGGTTCCTCCTAATCCATATGTGCTGTTAAGTGTAAAATACACATGGGATTGCAAAGGCTTAGTATTAAAAACTGTCAAATATCTCCGTAATTTCCGTATTAATTACGTGTTGAAGTGATATTTCAGATATCTGTTTTTGTTTTTTGTTCTATTTTTGTGGCCGCGCCGCAGCTCCCGGTAACCCCGACCAGGAATCAAACCCGGCCCCCCCACCCCCGACTCCTAACCACTGGACCGCCAGGGAACTGCCAAAGTATCTTGAGTTAAAGAAAACATTAAACTGAATTTCACTCGTTTCTCTTTATTTTTTAACGTGCCTAAGAATATTTAAAGTTAAGAATATTTAAAGTGTGTGAGGGAATTCCCTGGCGGCCCAGTGGTTAGGACTCGGCGCTTTCACTGCGGGGGGGGGGGGGGCGGGGGGGGGCGGGGCGGGGCCCGGGTTCCATCCCTGGTCGGGGAACTGGGATCCCGCAAGCCACGCGGCGCTGTTAAAGACTGAAGTGCTGCTGAGAGGCCAAGCAACTTGCCTAAGGTCACACAGCTAATGTGAAACAAAGTCAGGATTTGCATTCAAGCATCTCACTAAACACTGGGGCCTCGGTTTTTTTTTAATTGGGGATCATGATTTTTTAACTGGGGATAATGATAATGCTTCTCTGATTAGGGGACTTGTGAAGCTACGCGTGGAAATGCAAGCCCATGGGAATGTCTTGATAAGTACACTCTAGGGAAAGTCACTTCTTGCCTGTAAAACAGAAATAATTCCATTTTACAGTGCTGTCAACTATCTCCACCTACCCACCCGGAGCTATTCCTGTTTCACATCCCACTTCACCTGGTCTTATTTCTCTGCCGGCTGCCAAGTCGTTATTGACACCTATGATTGTCACGTGGCATAGTTATACACATAGATACGGACACACAGACACATAGGTATGTAGGTCTACTCACGCATATACAGATATGAGTGCTGTACTGCTTTTCACCTTGATGGTAAAGGCTTTGTTTGCTGCTCTTTCCTCAGCACCTGTGGTAGTGCTCCGTATGTACTTGGCACTCGGTGAATATTTGTTGCACGAATGGATGAAGGTCAAATGAGACAATGTGTGATGTGCTTGACAAGGCTCTTCAGGCACCCCCCCCCCCCATCCCATGAGCCCTGTTCAGATCTGTGTGCATCAGACCACCTTCTGCTCAACTCATTTGGCTTCCCTGAGAAGGGGTGGCTGTGGTCCAAACACCCCAACCATCTGTTCATCTCTCACTGGCCTCCTCCTTGTCCTGCTTGGTGTTCTGGCCATCTGGGCCGGTGTCTTAAGTCCCCATCCTGGGTTGGAGGCGCCCTGAGGGCAGGAATGGCTTCTGGCCTGCCTCTGTCTACTCCCAGCACCTGCCCCGGGGTGTCACATCACTTACAGGTGATTTATGACAAAACAAGTAAGAATAAATATTTGCAACCCCAATCACAGAAAAAGTACTTATCTTTCTAACACATAACGAGCTCCTAGAAGTTATTATAAAAGAACGACCATTCAATAGGGAAAAAATGGGTGAAGGCCAGGCACAGAAGTATTTTCCATGTCACAGAAAATAAAAAGTGGCTCTAAATAAATTCCCTCATCTCCCCCCCCCCCCCCCATTCTTATCCTCCCGCCCGGGCCCGCTGGCTGCCCTGACCGGGACAGTCTGGTCAGCTTCCAGGTCAGGAGGCCAACATGAGCGTTGCATCAAGGAGTTCCAGTCCAGAGGCCAAGAAACCGTTCGTGGGGCTCAGATCTGCTCACCGACGGTTTGTTAATGCCTCTGTGTGTGAGCCAGGCACTGCTTATGGCACATTCCTGGTCACAATCTCATTTTACCTTTACAGTACCCTGAGGAAGTGTTATCACCCCCAAGTCTCAGAGGGGAGAGAGGCTGCCTGACTCACCCACGAGGCTTCCAAAGGTCTTCCAAGGGCAGAGGTCTTCCCCCGAGGCCAGGCAGCCAACGGTCAGGCACAACCCTTGGCTCATCCATTCTTCTCTCTGGCAATGATTTGCTGAGTGCCTCTGACAAGCCAGAGCTGTTAAGAGTTTGGGGTTATAATAACAGATCTCTGTTGTAGATTTACAGGAGAACATTGAAAGTACTCATCGTCAGGGAGAATATACAGCCTTTAGGGTCACTTTCTAGTAATCGGTTCTAGGCCCTTGCTGCTCAAAGTGCGGTCTGTGACCAGCAGCATCCGCATCGCCCAGGAGCTGGTGAGAAACGCAGGATGCAGGCACCAAGTCAGACCTCCGGTCTTAGTTTGATGGGGCTGCCAGGGCTGCCAAAACAAAATGCCACAGGCTCGTGGCTTAAAGAACTGAAATGTATTTTCTCACCGTGCTGGAGAGACTGGAAGTCCCCGATCAGGGTGCCAGCGTGGCAGGGTTCTGGGGAGATCCCTCTCTTGGCTTGCAGATGGCGGACTTCCCTCCCTCTCCTCACGTGTTAGAGAGAGAGAGAAAGAACAAGCGCGCTGGTGCCCCCACTCATTGGGGAGCTAATCCCAACAAGAGGGCCCCACCCCTCCTGACCTCTTCTTAACCTCATTGGCCCCAGAGGCCTCCCCTCCCACTAGGGCTTCAAGATACGAACTTTGGGGGCACAATTCAGTCCGTGACCCCTACTGAACAAGAATCTGCATTCCAGTAAGGGCCACAGGGGAGCCCTGTGCACATTAAAGATGGAGAAGCACTGACTTTGTAAGTCACACACACTGGAAAAAAAATGGCACTGGGTGGTCAATGTGTACATATTACTCTGTATGTTTTCTGGGGAAGACTACACTGGCTTCCTGGGCCACACTAACAGCTATGAGACATAGAGGACTGTGTGGGTGCCAGTCCCTTGGCTGAGCACTTCACACACTTCATCTTACTTAATTCTCATGATAACACCAGGAGATAAGTATCTCCATCCCCTTCTACAGAAAAAGACGTTGAAGCTGACAAGAGATGAGAGCAGTGTGCCCACGGCCTTACGGGGGTCTACGCTAAGGCCAGGCCTGCAACTGCTCTCCCACGTCAGTGATGGCGGTAAAGTGGTCCCCCGACCAGCAACATTCTCAGCCCTTGAGAACGTGTTAGAAAGACACATTCGTGGGCCTCAGAGCCCGAGACCCACTGAATCACAAACTCCGGAAAGAGATCTCAGCACTCGGTCTCATTTACGGTTGGCGTTGTGTCTGCACGGCGGTGCGCCGGTTTTTTCCGGGCGCAGACCACTCTTTCTCTTTCACCGTGGTGAACGAAGAAAAGAGCCAAACCACACAGAAACAAAACAGGGGGCACAGTCAGCTGCGACTCGTTAGGCTTTCTCTCCAAACAAGAAAGCAGCGGCGCCCAACGCTGGCCAGTGGGGAACTCGTGGAAAAGTTCCCAGTAAGAGTGTTGTTTCTCTCTCTTCCCCAACTAGTCTTACTTCTTTCCGGAAAGAACACGAACACCCCGTAACTTATACACTTTGATCTACAGGAGCGAAACCAACCGAAGGAACTTGGAAAACACTACTGAACAACAAAAAAGCAAAGACACTTCAATCCTCCAAACGTGGAGAATTTATTTAACCAACCGGGAAACAGACAAAAAAACAGAATCACGGCTCTTTCTTTCTGAACTCGAGGTATTTCCCCCGGAAGGGTGCACCACTCCTGGAAACACTGCAATACCAGGTCGATGCGTGGAGTGGACGGAGCAAGCTCCCACTCCAACTCCTGGCTCCAAAAACCCCTTTAATATGTTGTTCTCGGATAGAGAACGTATCAGATATTAAACTGATAAGAACAGATACTACACTTGATCTTAGCCAAAAGGCCGAGAAGCGATACCCAGCCACCTGGCTTCACTGTCACCGTCCTCCTCTCATCCATATTCGACTCAGTGTGACCCCTGTCACTGCTCACTCGAGGACTCACTTCCTTTGCTTCAGTGACAGTACTGTGGGTGGCACCACACCACACTCTCGTGAAGAGTTTTTATTCTCTACATCGTGGAAGAGGAATTCTGTACCTGCGGCAGCTTCGTCGTCCTCGGGCTGAAGCGCCATTTTCAATTTGCATGCCCCGCCCTTTCCGCGCGGGTAGGTGGAGCCGCGCGGGTTGATCGGCCCAGTCCTCGGCACCGCCTCTGCGCGCATGAGCGGAGGCTGGGCTGGGGCGGACCTCTTCTTTGGCACCAGCTCTCGCGTAAAGACAGAATTCAGGGGAATTGGGGTTGGGAGAATAGAGGAGGGCGTCTGTGGAATTGATGTGCAGCAGACTGGTCCGAGTACGAAAAACGTCATCTGGTCTTCACTGTGAAGACAATAGGGTCCCACGGGCTGGCTCTGTCCAGGCCGAAGACCCAGTCGAAGGCTGGGAGTCCAGGAGTCCCTGTCCGGTGTCGCCTGGCAGGGGCTGCAGAGAGAACTTGGGACCCGAGATCGCGCCCTGCGAGCACTGCTGCCCTGGTTGTCAGGACCCCCGCCCTGCCCCCGCTGCAGGCCACTAGGGCAAGCTCCTTCACCTCCAGAGCCTTAATTCCCCAGCTGAGAAGTGGAAACCTTAGTGCCTACCGTGTGGGGCTGAGGGAGTATAAAGGGAGCTAATGAGGCGACCTTGGTTTGGTAGTCTAGAATGTGGGCCCTAGGGTCCAACGAGGTTCCAGTGAAGGCGTCATGGCCGTGACACTGAAACAACTGAGCAACTGTATTGCCTGTAACAACACAATAGGAAACCTTTATTGTTTGGGCCGGGCTTTGCGCTACGTGCTTTCCTTATATCAGACTTTCAAAGTTTACCTACAGATGGAGCGGTTGACACAGAGAGGGTGAGCAACTTTGCCCCAGACTACACAGCTAGTTAGCGGAAGAGGTCGGATCCATCCATGAAGAGCACGGGACCTAGAAGAGGGCACCGAAAGAAAGAGAAGTTGTTCTTGTGTGTCCCGCCCACTATGAGAGTAAGTGTTGCTGAGCCTGACACACAGGTCTGTCTGAAGAGAGACAGGAACGAGCTGTCCGGTGCAGCGGTTAAGAGCAGACACTGGGAACACCTCGTCTCTAACCCCTCTCTACCTGTTAATGATCATGTGACCTGGCGCGTGACTTGGCCTCCCCGCCTAACCGTGTGTCTTCGATGTAGCCACATTACCTGTAAATTGGAGATAAGGAGATGAGAAATTATTAGACATAATCTTAAGAATTACGAGACATGCCTGGAATATGGTATTCCTGTAAGTACCAAACATAAGGGAAAATATCGCAGGCAAGTCACTTCTCTGTAGCTTACCCTCTTCATCTAGAAAATGAGAACATTAACATATAGTCCTGTGCTTACTCTTTCCTCATTCACCTGGTTTTATTTTACTCCATAGCACATATCACCTGACATCTTATACATGTATTTGTTTATTGCCTTCTAGCCTAATAGCATGTAAGCTCCAGAGCAGGGAACGTGGTCCGTTTTGTCCACATTTATCTCCTCAGTGTTTAGAATAGGGCCTGACATATACTAGACACATGAACACATGAATTTGATATTTCATTTCTCTTTTTTTTTTTTAAACTTCATACCATATTTTATTTATTTATTTATTTTTGGCCGTGTTGGGTCTTCGTTTCTGTGCGAGGGCTCTCTCCAGTTGCGGCGAGCGGGGGCCACTCTTCATCGCGGTGCGCGGGCCTCTCACTATCGCGGCCTCTCTTGTTGCGGAGCACAGGCTCCAGACGCGCAGGCTCGGTAGTTGTGGCTCACGGGCCCAGTTGCTCCGCGGCATGTGGGATCTTCCCAGACCAGGGCTCGAACCCGTGTCCCCTGCATTGGCAGGCAGACTCTCAACCACTGCGCCACCAGGGAAGCCCAACACATGAATTTGGTTGAACACATGAATGTGTAAATATTAAATAATGCAATTTGTCCATACAGAAAGAGATTAGCAGACCTCCTGGCTTGTGGTGATTATTACGACCCTCACTGTGTTTCACTACATTTCTGCTTGCTTCCATGTTCATCAGGTCATCCTGTGCTCACCAATTTAGCTTCCTAGGTATTTTGATCTTTAGAATGAGGTACCTGGGATTGCAGACACGCCTGTTCTGTCATTGCAAAGGAGTATCTCCCTTTGTAAATTAACGACTTAGCATTCTAATTCACGCACCAGCTTCCTGTGAGTTTGGTTAACGTGAGTCAGCGCCCCTCAGCCAGCTCACATCCATGTGTACAGACCAAAGTGCCTATAAAAGTTCAGGCAACACCAGGACGTGGCTGGCTGGTGAGCCTTTGTCCAAGTGTCCTACAATCTCACTATGGACCCAGTTATCATTGCTGCCAGGGAGTTGGAAAGGATAAGCCAGAGACAGAGACTGGAAGAGCACAGATAGCCTTCTCAACCAGTGCCTGTTTCCCACAGCCTTGCCCAACCATCATGTTATCTAACTTTTGCATAATATCCAATGTTATCTCTTACTATGAGCAAGGTTGTACAGCTTTTCATGTGCTTGAGATCCATTATTATTTTCTGTGAACTGCACGTTCCTATCCCCTGCCCACCGTCTTTTGAACTGTTGATCTTTTTGTGTTTCCTTCTCTAACCTACTTCACATTTGTCCTAGTATTTGAGTTCAGGTATACATCTGACTTTGTTTTGTCTGGATGGCTACCCAGTTGTCCCAATATCATATATGAAATAGTCCATCTTCTCATCAGTTTCAGATGCCAACTTTATCATATTAAAAAGTGTGTGTATACACACACACACACATATATATACATATATATATACACATACATATATATATATATATATATGTATGTGTATATATATATGTATATATATATATTGGACTTCTCTTTTTTTAAAAAAATCTTCTGATATCCTGTTTTTAAGAGTCTTGATTCAACTGATTCTCTGGTATCACACCTTAACTCTGTGCCTGTCACTGTGTGGGTCCTGGGATCACACAGGTGAACATGACCTTGTCCCCGTGGTCAGCAAGGGGCATCTGCCGTGTTCTTCCATTCCTCTCCTCTGGCTGCCACTCAACCACATCCACTGCTCTTTGCTGCCGGGGAAGCCTTGCACACTCAGATGAGGTCTGCCCACGCCAAGGCTGCCAACTCCAAGTGCTTCTACGTGTTCCATCCCTGGGCATCAGAGGTCTGCTGGGTGCCCTGCCGGCTGGGGAGGACAGCCTCTTCAAGTCCAGGCCTCACTGTATCTGTTTTTCCTGGCCCTGCAGCAGCCCTGCCCTCACCTCAAGTTTTACCCTGACCTCTTGGACAGCTCCCTCAGGTTCTTTTCCTCACTTGTCAGCTTTCCCTAGTTGAAGAGACAGGGAGGGAGACACCATTTTGTTTTCTCTGACCTCCTCTCCCTTCTCTCTGACCCCGCCCTCTCGCCCTCAATTCTCCCTTCTCCCGCCTTCTCCTTTTTCCCAGCCACAAAGCAAAAGCTTTCGCTTTTATGACTAGCAACAGAACTGGATCAGTCTGTCTGACTTTGCAGTCAGAAAGGGAGATCGTTTTCCCCAGCAACGTGATCAGGTGTGTGCGTGGACCAGCAGACCGTCGGCTCCTCGCCCCCCCCCCCCCTGCCCCCACCCCGAACGTGCCCGGGGTCCTGGCGCTACAACAGAAGAGTCTGTGTGCTGGAGAGCAAGTTTCCTGTCCAGCTAGACTGGATCCATCAAACTCAGTTAGACTCAACCAAGAACTGGGCTTTTCAAAACTTGCCTGCCATTACGGAGGCCAGCAAATCCCCACATTTTCTTTTTGGTCTTTCAACAGCCCCCAACAGAAGGCGTCACACTCCATAGTGATGCCTGATTTTGTCCATTCCAAGATGCCCATCTTTTTCGCACCTTTACATCTCAGAAAGCAGGATGCGTCTTACATTCGAGGCCCGGAGGAGAAAGCACTGTCGCTGTTTACATCGCAGCACGTCTCTCTTGGTTTCTTTTCGTCCTGTCTTTCTTAGGGCTAGGTAAAATAACGGTACCTCTCACAAAAGATGGCACCTTAAATTCGTGAACTACTACAATAATAAAAGCCTCTGTTTATTGAACCCGACGTGTGACATGGATTATTTCCTTCCATCATCACAACGCCTCTAGGATGGAGGTATTATTACCCCTACCCTGCAGGGGAGGAAACTGATCAGAGTGGTAGAGCCGCTAGATCATATTCGCACGCCTGATCAATAATGCAGCCGGTATTTCATAAGGTCTACCCGGCCCACGCTGCTTCTAACTCTACTCGCTGTTCTTTCCACAACAAAAGATTCTGGGTCTTGTATAATAACAAGCTCTATTAAAAATGCAATGTGCAAGTGGCTACAATCAGTTAACAGCACGGGAAGTTCCCTGAGGGCTGATATGAGTTAAAATCCAAATTGACAGGGGGTGGAGTGGGCTACGGAGTAGAATCTAGAGCTGGAAGGAGTTCTGAGGTCAGAGGTGGGGTTGGGAGAGGCAGCGTGCACAGGGAAGGCATGAGAGGGGCTCAGAAAGGGAGATGAGAATGGGGAGGGCGCAGTCTTGGCAGATTTGCCCTGAAAAATCCCTCCTCTCGCGCAGGAGGACTGGCTCGGAGGGTTGGAAACAGTTCCCCAGATTCAGCCCAGCCCACCTCCCCCACCCTGAGGGTCTCCACAGCTGAGCCCTGTTCTTTCTAAGGTAGGAGGACAGTAAGAGGGAAATCGAGGGAGGGAGAGACACCAACAGGAACCCGCTTCCCCTTTTGCCCATTTAATGACTGAGACAGTCAAGTGCCTTTCCCTTTCTCTTTCTCTTAAAACGGGAACTTTCCACCTAAATATTTGCAGAATTCGTTTAGAGGAAGATAAATGTGCTGCGAAAATAAATGTCCAGTGACAAGCCTCCATTTCATTTTTTGTATCTGGAGACCCTTGCGTATCTGTTGTTGCAAATGACATCCCTGGGTGCCAGGACGACGAGAAGGGAGTAGCACCTCTTTGAAAGAGGAAGAAAGAGATCTAGCAAGGCTCAGGTCCCACTGGCCCCTCAGCAGAGCTGGGGCACCCCTAGCAGCTGGCCACAGCCAGATGCCCCCTGTGACGGCGGGCACTTCCCAAGCATCCTATAGTGTCTTCCAACAACCTTCAGAGGAAAGGCTCAGAGACGCTGAGTGACCTGCCCAAGTTCCCCCAGGTAGTCGGTGACACAGGCAGGAGTGAACCTGAGTCTGTTTGACTCCAGGGCCCTTAGATGACTCCACTAGACCGGCTGCCTGAATCGACAGACTCTCTGCTTGAGGTTCAAACTCTCTGTTTGAACCTGTTTTCAGGTTCAAGGGCTGCACCCTGCACCCTCCCTCCACCATCAACAGTGTTTGAGGCTGAGGCTGGGTTGAAGCCCCTTCTTCACCTATACCCTTCCCTCGCTTCCAGTTGGACTCAGCCTCTGCTGTTTCTAGAAAAATTTATATCTTTGGGGAAAGACCAACAGTCTACCCAGTCCCTGCCCCCAGAAGCCCTCCTGGGCTTCAGGAAACGACCCCCTCCCCTGACCACTCCACCTCCTGGACACCCAAGGAGTTCAAAATGAGTCCCCCCAGAATGTGCCACTTTGGCCTGGGGTTATTTGAGTTGAAGGCAATGGAGGCCCCCAAAGACACAGGAAGAGCTTTTTACCTCCCCCTCAACTGCCTAAAAGAATTTAGATAGGGAGCCTGGCTCACAAGAGAGTTATTATCAGAGACAACTTTTATCTGAGAGACCCGTCTGCATAGCAGGGCAAACATCCCGTTACCAAACGTCTGCCCTTCTTTCTGTCCGGTGACTCACCCTTCTCTGCTTTGAAGCCCTAGGCCCTTATCGCATTCCTTAGCTCGGGACGGCACATAAGCCTCCGCTGCCCTTGGGTCTCCTATCCTTATGGGATCCCTGAACATATGTAATTATACTTGTTCTTCTCCTATTAGTCTGTCTGATGTCAATTTGGTCATTAGACCAGCCAAAGAACCTAGAAGGCTAGAGGACGAATTTTTCCTCCCCAACAGGATGCAAATCAGGTAGGATAATAAATAATACCAACCTGTAGCTGAGCAATTTTATATTTCATTTCACATACTTCTCATCCATTGACCCATGTGGTCCTGTGTGAACCCCCCCCACCCCCACCCCCGTGAGGAAGGTAACAAGGGCTACCCTTCTGGTTTTCCAGGCAAGGAAACTGAGGCCCAGAGAGGTAAGCTGAGTCCAGGGTCAGAGGAAGAGAGAGAGGGTAGGCTTGAGCCCAGCATATTAAATCCCCAGAACCAGGGTACTTTCTAATAAGCCACTTTGCCTTCACAGAGCTCAGACCCCCGTGAGAGCTGGCTGGATCTCGTATTTTCTCTTTCTTTTTTTCTTTCGTGGCCGCACCACGCGGCACGCGGGCTCTTAGTTCCCCAACCGGGGATCGAACCTGTGCCCCCTGCAGTGGAAGCGCGGAGTCCTAACCACTGGACCACCAGGGAAGTCCCTGTATGTTCTTGAGTCAGCACAGCGGGGGAGACGGAGGACTGAGGGAGGAGGGAAGGGAGGGGTCAGCAGAGGGCCGGATGAGGAGGCTGGAATCCTGGGAAGGGCAGGAGAAAGAAACCAGAGAGAAAAGCCAGACCACTTGGGAATTGTCCCCGGGGTCCACAGAAACTCAAGGCTGAGGTGGAAAGGTGTCTTCTACCTGCCCAGGGCCCTGGAGAGAAAGGTACTTTACAGATGCTCTCTAGGAGGCTTGGGAAGAACACCGCCCTCCTTCCCAAGGCAGGCGGGGGTGGGGTGGGGGTGGGGGTGGGGGGCTGCCCAGTTGCCCCGGTAGTGGCCTCATTGTGAGGTGGTTCTGGTCACAGGCCAGGGGGTTGAGGTGGGAGGAGACGGAAGTGGTGGGGGCAGTGGCAGCCTCCTGGGCTCTGCCTGCCCCCAGCCCCTGCCTGGGGCCTTCTGTCACCGCCACCACCATGGGCAGTGCGTACCACTGGGAGGCCCGTCGCCGGCAGATGGCTTTGGACCGGAGGAGGTGGCTGATGGCCCGGCAGCAGCAGCAGCAAGAGCAGGTGCATGAGAGGGGCCCCGTTCACCAGGGTCCTTCCAGGGACACGGAGGGGACGGGGAGGGAAGACGGACCCCAAGCAAGCCGTCTATTACCTGGTGAATGTTGTTTTGCTTGGGCTGGAGGAAAGCAAGGTCCTTCGATGTCTTGGATGGACCGTGTGTGTGTGTGTGTGTGTGTGTGTGTGTGTGTGTGTGTGTGTATTGGGGTGACTCAGCTTTGCTGTTGTACTAGGCTGAGGCCTCATGTGGGATTGAGGGGTCAGGCTCGGGAGGTTTTAAAGCTGCGCTGTCCAATAGGGTGGCCACCAGCCTGTGTGCTCTATGGCCCTTGAGACGTGGCTAGTGAGACCGACGAACTGAATTTTAAATGTTACATACAC
The DNA here is from genome assembly GCF_009873245.2 of Balaenoptera musculus. Classification (NCBI taxonomy): domain Eukaryota; kingdom Metazoa; phylum Chordata; class Mammalia; order Artiodactyla; family Balaenopteridae; genus Balaenoptera; species Balaenoptera musculus. The sequence goes on from NW_023503206.1 coordinate 29,257, forward strand.
TTAATTTATTTAAATATACTCTTTAAAACAAATTTTCATTTTACGTACTGGAACATTTTTAAGTATGTTCGGAACAACGTGGATATGTGAATCTACTTTTTCGACTGTAAATTATCTGAACTCTAAATATAGATCAAATATTTTAAACCAAAATGTAGTGTCTAAATCAAGCTGTGCCGTTGAGTATAAAATGCCCTCTGGGTTTTGAAGACTTAATACAAAAACAAAGACTATAAACTATCTCATTAATATTTTCATATTGGTTTTACGTTTTGGCTGTATTGGGTTGAATAAAATATATTATTACACTTAGTTGCACCTATTTCTTCTTACTTTGGTATGTGGCTAACAGCGCATTTTAAATTATATATGGCCCTCGTTATATTTCCATTGGACAGTGCTGTTTCAAAGCATGGGCAAGAGATTATTCTTTACCCTCTGGCACTGCAAACGGTTTTCAGTGCGCGCGCAGCTCCCAAGCTAGGAGGTAGGTGGCCAGAGGCCGCTGTTTCCCGGGCAGGGGCTGTGCCGGGGGACACTGTTGCTAGAGAAACGGTCCTTGGGTGTGGGTGGGTGAGGGGAGAGAGCTCAGGCTCCAGCCTCAGCCTCCAACTCCAGGGAACAGAGACCCTCCAGCCACCTCCACCTCTGGATTCCCTTGCCTTGCTCCCCTCAGTGTCTCTGGCAGGGGGCGTGGGGTGACTGGGTAGGGAGGGAGGAGGATGCCACTTGCGGGGCGCTTCTTGACAGGAACTGAAGAAACTCCAAGAAGAGGAACGGCAATCTGAAAAAAAACCCCAGCCATCTCGGGAGTCGCCGCAGGAGTCGCAGCCACCGCCGGCGCCATCACAGTCGCCACCCGCGCAGCCGCAGCCTCCGCCGCAGCCGCAGCCTCCGCAGGTACCCGAGCGGCCGCCGCCGCCGCCGCCGCCGCCGCCGCCTCCTCAGCCAAAGCCACAAAATGCCCAAGACCCTCTTACTCAGCGCACCTCCCGGTACATTCTCCAGGATTGCCAAAGGCCAGGCCCCCACAAGGACCGATTCCAAGGAGGGGTGATGAACCCTCAAGGTCCAGGTAAGTGAGATGCCCGGGAGCGAGCGGGAGACAGTGAGGAGAGGGCCCCTGGCTATAGCCCACAATCCACATCTGTCACCCCACCCTTTGACCCTCCCCGGCACCCTTCACCTTTACTTGGGGGGGGGGTCACTCTCTGAGCGGATCTGCACCAAGCGAGAGCTGCAGAGAAACCCGCTGACTTCCGCAGAGGGTGGCTCAGAAGTTGTCAGTCCCTTCTCCAGGGTGAGGGTGACAGACGGGGTCGGGGCGGCCAGAGGGTGGGATAGGAGGTGTGGGCTTAGCAACGGATATCCTGAGCCCTGGGGAAGCGGGGGGAGGGGGGGCGTTCTGGAACAGGGAAGCACCGGTCGGCTTCCTAGTGCAGAATTCTCAGTGGGGGCTGGGACTTTGCCCTGCCCCAGCTAGGGGCCTTGGCCTGCCCCCAGACACGTGGTAAAGAGTCCAGCTGTGGCACGTGCCATCCTCAGGAACTGCCAGATGAGTAACGTGTGCTTCGTTTCATCATCAGGTTTCAGGAAATCTAGCCCAGATACACACACCAAGTACCCACGACTCACGGTGAGACGGCCTCAGAGTGTGAAAGGCAGCTAGAGTCTGGCTGCGTGTCTGAGCGTGCTTGCGTGTAAGTGCGGGTGGAGTCTAGACAGGCTTCCTTGGCAGGAATCGGGAGAGGGGACTGAAGTTATTCAGTCACTTCTGGACGGCCCGTTCCTCCCTTCCACGCCCCCATAAAAATGTCTCTGTAGGCCCTGTTGCTCAGCACTCAGTATAAGTGAAGGAGCTGACGATCTAGTTGGAAAGACAGGACAGGTGCCAGAGAAGCAAAATCAAGGGGCCGTTTGAAACGCTGATCGGGGGTAGAGCCAGCTGGAGCGGGAGGACGGTAAGACGTGAAGTCAGAGGTGGTGGTCTCCGTCAGGGGGTCTCCGATCACCACTCTCTCGGAGCACGACTCAGATCTCTGAGCCTCAGCTGCCCCACCCGTAAAATGAGACTGATAATACCGCCTCCTCAACAGAGGTGGCACGAGGACTGAATTAAAAGGGAAAGCATCCAAAGCACTTAGCTTACAGCCTGGCTCACTGGGGACCGTCAAACCCAGGAAGACTCTTTTTTGAGAGTCTTGAGAATTACATAAAACAGGGTAAGCTTTGGAAAGAAGCTTTTCTTTCCTGACTCGGGTGCACGGGATGGGAGAACCTGATCCTGGCCCTTTAAGAGGAGGCCGGGGCTGCTACATTTCACTTCCATTACTCTGGCTTCAGAGGGCCCAAGACAATGTTCTGAAACCAGCAGGCCCGGGAGCTGCTAACTAACCCGTTTTGCCTCCTGTCTCTCCCTCTTCTCAGTCAACGAATTACATCCAGCAGTGGTGATTCAGAGACAGCCCCCCCCCCCCCAAGACCCCACTGGCCATCAGCAAACATCAGATGAGCAGCCCCACCTTCTTACCTCCCAGCAACATCTCCACTTCAAAAGCCAACCCCTCCTGATCCACTCTGGCGGGGGAGGCTAGCTGGGAATAACACGTGATCTCTTCCCGGAAAGAATCAAGACCCTGGCTGGGCTCCCTGAGACCGAGATGAGGGGGAGGGGGCAGGAAGACCCACGAAGAGGATGGAGACGGTGCGAGAAGAAAGTGGAGGGCGATTCCATGCTTCTCCAGGCAAAGCCAATGGGAGAACTTGGCCTTGGGCCCCCCCCCCCCAGGTCTACAGCTCCACCACTGGCCCTTATGTAGCAGCGATAGGCCTGCTGGGGGCTCAGGTTTATGACTCTCACTGGAGCCACCAGCCCGTCCTCCTGGCCGACGCTTATTGAGAGGCATCTGGGGAAGCGGGGGTTGCGTCACACCAGAGCGGACCGGGGACCTGGGGCAGCGTCAGGAAGAAGTGGCAGGCCGGGGCCTCCCCCAAGTCCGGTGTCACGCCTGGTCCACTGTGGGCACTCCGCTGTTGAACGGGCGATGGTTGGAGGGATGGAGAGAAAGAACTCAGAGGAAAGGAGGACTGCAGCCTCAGGCACAGGACACCGGACCTTGGGAAGAGGGGGACTCGCCCCCGCACATCCACAGGCCTCTTCCTCCCTGGGTCTCAGCCTTTCCATGTAGCAGAGACAACCGAGAGGCTCTGGAGGCCCCAGGCATCCCCCTCACCACTTCCTGAAACTGACACCTGGGGTCCCCCAGCCCCGCTCCCTCTTCCACTCTTGACTGGTCAGGGGGGAGCCTGGGTCCTTTCACTGCTGCAGCATCGCCTTTGGGTGAGACTGAAGGCGCCTCTCAGCGCAGCGTTTCCTGAGAGGAGCAGCTGGGGGAGGCGAAGGAGCGGGGGGCGCACAGAACGGGAGCGTGAACGTTGGGAGGGACTCAGAGATACACAACGAGGGAAAGGGAGAGGGCGAGCTCCCCGGGAGCAGTCTCCCAGAAGGCACGGAGGCAGGGCGTGTTCCCGAGGGGCTCAGGGACCGGGGAAGAGACCCTGAGGCCCACTCGGATATTAAGAAACAGGCTGTGAGACGGGGAGCGTCCACCAGCTCCCTTCCCACTCACAGGAGCCTTTTATTTTCCTTTCTTAAACATCGTTAAGCACCGTTTATTGACTCCAATATAAGTCCATTACACTTGGCGAACTCCACCCGGCGTGAGCTCCAGCCCGGCCCTCGCGGACTTCCGTGCTCTTACCAGCGCCCACCTCGACGCCAGTTACCCAGGCGTGGAAGCGCGCAGAACAGCACCAACTCCTTCCTTCCCCTCATCCCCCCGGCCGGCTCCTCACCCGGTTCTGGCCCCAACGTCCCCTTCTCCGGTCCTTCCTACTGCAAACTCAGCTTTCCCTGCTACTCAAGCTCACCTCTCTGCCTGTCTGAGTGATGGAAAACCGTAACCGCCTTTAGTGAGCAAACACAATTCCTGCTCGCCTAAAGAACCCGGGGGGGTTGCCTGGGCTTCGCGTCGTCTGAGTGACAGCAAAGAGGGGACGGCCTAGACCAGTCCCGACGGATACGCAGCTCCGGACTGTCAGTGCCCGAAGGAGAGCACAGGCCTCTGGGAGCAGAGGGTGCCCTGGGGCTAGGCTGGGGGTGCAGCGGAACCCAGCAGTTCAGCTTCACCTCTGCAGGTTTCCAGCGGGAGAGCAGCTGCACCACCCTTTGACCTGCCTGTGTCCACTCACATGGGCTCAGGCTTGTGGCCTCCTTCGATAAAAACCTTTTAAAATGACTCTGGCTTGTCTCTGTTTTTCCTGTGCAGGCCCAGGGGGTGCCCGGTGCCCTCCCTTCCTTCCCCTCCCCTCCTACTTTGCTTCTGCTATGAAGAGAATAATCAAACTGCTTTCTGGAGAGGAGAAAGCTTTAGCTGCAGAACACCTCTGACTTCCTGGGGACCCAGACAGTCTTGACCAGGAAGGCTGCAGAGCCAAAGGGCCTTGGCCAATCTTGCTGTCAGATGGGTGGGTGGCGGGGGGGACAAGTTACCAGGCGAGAAGCAGGCCATCACCATCACTCTGTCACACGACCAAAGCAGGGCGGCCTAGGAGAGCACCTACGGTTCCCTAAAAGGCCCTGGGGACAACACTGGCTGTCCCCCACGTCACTTTCTCATTACCAGGTGGAGAACTTGGAAAGGATCCATGTATTAGAAGCCAGACAAAATGAAAGCTTTCTCCACATTCAGGCAGGAGGAAGGTCTTCCCTGGACGAGCTGGGCAACCAAGGTGCTCAGCACAGAAAGTGTGGGGGCCCCTCCATGCCTCTGAGGCAGCTCTGAGGAAATGTCAGGTCAGACTTTCCTCAGGACCAAGGGGAATATCTGGTGCTGGCCTCGAGAAGAACCAGGCTTCCGTTCCTGTGGAAATCAGAGAGGGTGTGAGGCTGTGTGTGTGTGTGTGTGTGTATGAAGTTAACGTCCACAGAAAGCTTCCTCTGCTGGGGGTGAACAGGGGGAGGGTATGATAAAGCAGGGCTTTTCCTCTGGCAAAGTCACTCTCGTCCTGTTGGGTGCCACGGAGTGGTGGGAGATACAGACCAGGCCGGCAGGTGCCCGGAGCTCGACGACAGCAGACAGGTCACGGCGGGCGAGGCACCAGCAAGTGGGGCTTGGACGTGTTTCCCCGGCAGTCCACATATTCGTAGCTCTGGAAGACCAGCTGCTCTGAATGGCTCAGGTAGGAACAGGTCAGGGTGCCCCTGGAGAGGAAACAGGGCTTTTTTTTTTTTTTTCTTTCCAAAAAAAAAAACAAACCAGTTTTATTTTGAAGATTACAGAACTTGAGCCTTGACCCCACCCAGCTTCCACTTCCACCGATCTAAGGATCTGCAGTTGGGGTAGGAGTGAGACAAGGAAGTAGGGAGGGGAGGGGAGAGACCTGGCGGCGGCAGTAAGATGGCGGCTGAAGTGCTCACGCCACCCGAGGTCTGGGCTTCACCGTCTTTACTCCTCCACACCACAAGGGTCTGGGAGGAAGAGGAAAGCCCCGGCCCTGCTCTGCTCTCTGGGGAGGGCTGGCTTCCTCAGACCAAACCCGGCCCTTCCTGCTGCTCCCTACTCCGCCGCCGCCACCGAAGCACCTGGGACAGCTGCCCCCCGCCCCCGCCCAGGGTTCCGGGCAGATCTGTGGCTGTCGCGTCAGTAGCTCACAAGCAAGGTGGGCCTTAGGGGAGGGGCTGGACCTGCTACGGCCAAGAGCCGACACAGACTCACGGGATTCGCTGCGATGACTCTCCTCCCACGGGGGGGCAGAAGTGGGAGAGGGGTACCAGGGCTCCAAGCCCTACTTACTGGATGTGCAGAAGCACGTGGTGGACTTTGATTTTCAGCCAGGTACAGATCTTGCTGAGAGAGACAGAGACAGAGAGAGAGAGAACCCGGGCCCACGTTTCACACACTGAGCAGCCTGTCAGACAGCTCGGAGGAGACCTGCAGTCCCAGCCCCCCTTGCCTCCTCTCCAGCAGGGGCCCCACAGGCCACCCCCACCCCTTCCCTCTCCCTCTGCCCAAGGTGAGCGTGTCGCCCCTGCTGCAATATCACTCCTCCAACCCCCACTGGTTTGGCCCAGGCACGGGCTGGCCTCTCCCTTAGTAGGAAACGGGTGAGTCGGGCTGAAGAGCCCGAGGTCATATATCGTACGCATTAACCAGATTCTAGCCTGGCTTTCATTCCAGTCCAGGTCCAAACAGGCAGAGGCTGGGGACCCTGAATGCCTGTACGTTGCAGTCTTGGCCACAGGAGTGCAGGCCACCTGCTGACTGCAGGGCTGGCGAAGCAATCAGAACATCTGGTGGGAATTCAAACCGGGTTCCCAGCCGGGAAAGAGGCTAAGGGAGAAGGGATCAAGGGCTACTCACTATGTGTTCTCGTCCCATATCCTGTTGGCCACCGTATACAACATCTGTCAACCAAACGGGTGTAGGGTTAGCCCCGACTCCAGCCACCCCACTCCTCCCGCCACCCGCGTCCACACGCAGCCGTGGGCAGGGCTGGCCGGCAAGAGGGAGTCACCTGCTCACTGGCCAAAGGGCCGATGCGGAGGAGAAGGCGGTTGGAGACCTGCCCCACCACGAGGGACAGGTGCAGAACCTCAATGGTCAGCTGGGTCACAGCGACGGGGTAGTAGTTGTTATTGGAGATGCTCAAGATATTCTGGGGAGGGAGACAGGGGAAGGAAGGGGCTAGGGTAGCACCGTCCTTGGCAAGAAGGAGTCAAACGGTTTCAAAACCCCGCAGCCTGATTGAGCCCCACCCCCAACATGGGCCTCAGCCGCTCGGGCCCCAGGGCCAGGAGCCCCTCCGAGGGGCTCCTAATGGCGAGGGGTCACCTTTAACTGAGACAGTAAGCTTAAGACGTTAAGACATTAAGACATTAAGCTTAAGACATTAAGACATCAAAATCCAGTCTCGCCCTGCAAG
>NW_023503207.1:0-36090 GCF_009873245.2 Balaenoptera musculus
CTTTTTAAAAATATTGAATATTCTAATTCATGAACACGATATATCTCTTATTTAGGGCTTCTTTAATTTTTCTCAGCAACATTTTCCAGTCTTCAGGGTAGCGGTCTTGAAACTATTTGTTAGTTTTACTTTTAGATATATTGTGGATTTTCATTCTTTTTAAAAAGATATTGTACTTTTAATTTAATTTTCTGCTGTTGCTAATATGGATGTAGAAGTTATTTCTGTGTATTGATTTTGGTTACAGCTACTCTGCTAAATTACCTACTAATTCCGATAGTTCGCTCATATATTTTGTTTGCTTGTTTTTCTTTTTGGTTTTTGGCCACGCCAGGCAGCTTGAGGGATCTTAGTTCCCCGACCAGGGACTGAACCCGGGCCCATGGCAGTGAAAGCGCAGAGTACTAACCACTGGACAGCCAGGGAATTCCCTCACTTGCATATTTTGTGTTTTCTCTGTACACTGTCTTGCCATTGGAAACAATGATGTTTTGCTTCTCTCTTTCCAATCACTATGCCTTTTATTCCTTTTCCTGCTTCATTGCACCCTCTAGTAATTTCATTACAATGTTGAATAGAAGTGGTTGGAATAGACATCCTTGTCTTTTTCTTGACCTTAGAGGAAAAGTGTTCAGTATTTCACTATTTAGTATAACTGAAAGCCCATGTTACATAAGTACAGTGAATCCAGGGCTACTCACCAAAAAAAAAAAAAAAAAAATTCTAGATCATAGTTTGGATTTAGTTTACATACAGGTTTTAAAAACTTTTTAAATTCATCAGTCACAGTTTAACACTTGGAGATATCTTGCAACACTCTGAATGGCTAACTTCTCTTGAAAAATTTAAATATCTGGCATTCCCATGTGACAGAAATCAGCTGGGGCTGAGCGGGAGCTGCCCAGCTTTACTTTGCTGCATTCTCCCCTGCTGCGGTCTCCCCTGCACGGAGGCCAAAGTTCAGGTACCATTTGTCAGTATACTTGTCCTGTTGTTTTTCTAACCCCAGGCCTCCTGCACTCACTTTTTTTTTTTTCTTAATGATTTTTTAAAATATATATTTTAAAATTTATTTATTTTCTTTATTTTTTTCCCGCTGCGTCTGGTCTTCGTTGCGGCCCGCGGGCTTCTCTCTAGTTGTGGCTTTTGGGTTTTCTCTCTCTAGTTGTGGTGCCCGGGCTCCAGAGCTGCAGTTTTTGCGGCACGCAGGCACGCGGGCTCGCGGACTCTCTCGTTGAAGGCGTGTGAGCTCAGTACATGTGGTGCGCGGGCTCAGTTGCCCCGTGGCATGTGGGATCCTCCCAGACCAGGGCTCGAACCCGTGTCCCCAGCACTGGAAGGCGGATTCTTTACCACTGGACCACCAAGGAAGTCCCTGCACTCGCTTTTATACCTGCTTTTCTACTGTGGGGACTTAATTTTGATCTCCTGGGAAAATAGATGCACAGACGCATCAAACAAAAGTTCCTCCAGCCAGAGGCTTACTCTCTAACTTCATTCCTCAAGAGTGGATTTGCTCAAGCTGAGGTAGGAAAACAATCAAAGTCTAAGTCTAAGTCTTGTCCGCTGCCGGACAAGGCGCACTCAGCAAGCTTGACTGGTAAATTCAAGGAGAGACCAAGATCTCCAATTTCTTCCAAAACACTTTTGACAAAATTCTTTAGAAATTTATTTTATTGAAGTATAGTTGATTTACAATGTTGTGTTAATTTCTACTGTACAGCAAAGTGATTCAGTTATACATATATATACATTCTGTTTCCTATTCTTTTCCATTATGGTTTATCACAGGATATTGAATATAGTTCCCTGTGCTATACAGTAGGACCTTGTTGGTTATCCATTCTGTACATAATAGTTTGCCTCTGCTAATCCCAAACTCCCGATTCATCTTTCCCCCACCCTCTCTCCACTTTTTACAGATAATAAAATATAAAAGGAATATAGCATGAAAAAATTAGACAGTATTTTAATTGATTAACTGTATCAAACAAAAAATGGTAGGCTGTAGCAGCTTCCCACTTATTGGAAATTACAGAAAATTTTCTTTTTAGATATAAGCAATGATAAAACACCAAAATCAAAACAGAACTAGAAAACCTAGGGGAAATAATTAAGGAAAAACAATGACAATTAAAAATTAAAATGGACTTAGGAGAATAAAATACAATATTTGGCACACAGAAAATAAAAACCAGTGGCGTAGACTCCAGGGTTGGGACAATCACTCAGGATGAGGGGGAAAGAGCCAACCGTGAAAATGATGAGAAGAAAGGGGATAGCTCGGGAGGAACCTAATTACTCGGAGAATTCTTTGTTCAGTTCATTGTTGGTAACTAGAAAATTGGGGATAAATGGATGATTTTTCAGGAACATGTAAATTTCAAAAAAAAAAAAAAAAAAATCTCAAGAAGAGATGAACATGTTAAATAAATTAGTAACTATAAAATAAACTGACGGGCTTCCCTGGTGGCGCAGTGGTTGAGACTCTGCCTGCCGGTGCAGGGGACACGGGTTCGAGCCCTGGTCTGGGAGGATCCCACATGCCGCGGAGCAACTGGGCCCGTGAGCCACAACTACTGAGCCTGCGCGTCTGGAGCCTCTGCTCCGCAACAAGAGAGGCCGCGATAGAGAGAGGCCCGCGCACCGCGATGAAGAGTGGCCCCCACTCGCCGCAACTGGAGAAAGCCCTCACACAGAAACGAAGACCCGACACAGCCAAAAATAAACATAATAAATAAATAATAAATAAAAATTAAAAAAAAAATAAAAATAAACTGACAGAATCATATTAAATTATTTCAAACTATCTACAAACAGACAATGCTGATTCAATGTAAACTAAAGATAAAAATGAAAAGTTGGGGACTTCCCTGGCGGTCCAGTGCTTAAGAGCCTGTGCTTCCACTGCAGAGGGCGCCAATTCCATCCCTGGTTGGGGAACTAAGCTCCCACATGCCGCAAGGCACAGCCAAGAAAAGAGAGAAAGAAAGAGAGGGGGGGGGGGGGGGGGGGGGGGGGGGGGGGGGGAGAAAAAGAAAGAAAGAAAAAAGAAAGAAAGAAAGAAAGAAAGAAAGAAAGAAAGAAAAGAAAGGTTTCCCAATTATCTGTATAGAGCCAGCCTCATTAAATATAAAAACCTAATATGGTAACATGAAAAGCATTAACTACAGATGAATCTCCCTTTTGAAGGTTGATGGGGAAATTCCAAAATAGATAATTAGCAATAGAAACCTCCAGTAAATTAAAAATATATACCATGGGGAGTTCCCTGGTGGCCTAGTGGTTAGAATTCCAGGCTTTCACTGCAGAGGCCCAGGTTCAGTCCCTGGTCAGGGAACTGAAATCCTGCAAGGCGCGGGATCACATATATATATATATATCTCATGACCAAATGGATATTACCTAGGAATACAGACATGATTGAATATTCGAATATCTATTAAAATAAATCTTCATTTAAATAGATCAAAGGAGACTATGCATATCACTGTGTTACATGCTGAAAGGGAGCTATTAAAATTCAGGTATCATTTGCAGCAAAAATCCCCTTATATAGAATTATTTTCTTAATCTAGAATTCTATTTACCTACCTACCTATCAAGTCACATAAAACCAAAAACAAGCTAAATGCTTCTATGTAAAACACTGCATTGGCCTACCCTGGGATTTTTCTTTTCAGTCTTGACTCATTTCCAAAGCAACCTCATCTAGTCCGAAGGCTTTAAATACTATCAAATATTGACAACTCCCAAATGTATATCTATGTATATCTTCATCCTAGTCCTCTTCGCAGAACTCCAGACTCATCATTTTTTTTTTTTTTTTTTGGCTGCGTTGGGTTTTCATTGCTACATGCGGGCTTTCTCTAGCTGCAGCGAGTGGGGGCTATGTGGTGCACGGACCTCTCATTGCGGTGGCTTCTCTTTGTTGCAGAGCACAGGCTCTAGGCACATGGGCTTCAGTAGTTGTGGCTCGCAGGCTCTAGAGTGCAGGCTCAGTAGTTGCGGCTCATGGGCTTAGTTGCTCTGCGGCATGTGGGATCTTCCCAGATCAGGGCTCGAACCCGTGTCCCCTGAATTGGCAGGAGGATTCTTAACCACTGGACCGCCAGAGAAGTCCCTGTAGATGTATTTCTGATGTATTTGTGGGGGGAGGTGAGCTCCACATCCTACTACTCTGCCATCTTGATTCTCCCCCCACTTCTCTTCCTCTTCTGATCAGTAGAGCTCAGGTGTGGCAGAGCAAGATAGATACCTGTGCAGAGAGGTGACCTGGAATGCAGTGTCTCAAACAGAGTGAGGAGAGTGTCTACCCAAGAGTGTCAGAGAGAAATGTCAGAACCTCACCTAGGCGAGGAGGGCATTTGCATGTTGAGAGCGGCAGGGTTCGGTGAGGACATCCCAGTAAGGGAAGGGGAGCCGAGCAGGATAAGGACCACCTCACTGGGAAGGAATAGTGGCTGAGATGGGGAACTAGTTACACTCAGAGGAACTAATCAAGGGAATTCCCTGGCGGTCCAGTGGTTAGGACTCCAAGCTTCCACTGCAGGGAGCACAGGTTCAAATCCCTGGTCGGGGAACTAAGATCCCACATGCCATGCGGCAGCCAAAAACAGAAAAAAAAAAAAAAAAAAAAAGAGGAACTAATCAAATAAGTAAACACATTATGGCTAAGGGGAACAGATCTCCCTTTCTCAGAGAAGGGATTTACACATATGGGAAGGCAGAAAACCAGAATGACCCAAGTGGTATTGGGTTGGAACTAGAGGTAAAGGAGTGAACTCTTGAATTTCAATATGTGTTTTATGAATGGATTAATGAATGTGTGCAGACGAGAGACTATTTCCAACTAAGTCAGGAACGAGACAATAAGCTCCCACTGTCACAATTATTATTTAACATTCTAACCGTGGGGTTCTTGGTTGTGAAGGAAACCAATTTGGGTTAACTTAAGCAAAAAGGGAATTCATTCATAGGACATTGGGCAGCTGACAGATAGGATGAGAAAGCTTTAGTTCCAAGTTTAGAAAATGGGTCAAAACCCAAGGAAACAATGGAAGGAGAATCATCGCCAAGTTTGCCGAGGGACAGCCTTGTTTGTTCAGTGCCAAGGCTATCAGAGGGAGCACAGGACCCTTCATGATGTCTTTATAAAGTCTCAGTTCATTCAGACACCTGCACACTCGCCACTAGGTTTCAGGGAAAGCAAGTGTCTAGCCTTTAAGTCCTTGGTGGTAGGAAGTAGAACCTCACCCAACGGTGGAATTCCCAAACAGAGAAATATAGTCCAGCTCCTCAGTGCAAACTATATTTGCAAACCCTCATTGTTCTGAGAATGCTAGCTAAATGCAATTATAAAACAGAAGCAAATAAGAGGTATAAATACTGGGAAGGATGTATCCTCATTATTTGCAATTACTGTGATTATATACCTAGGACATTCAAAAAGTATCTGGAAATCTATTAGAAGCATATGATGACGCGTTTAGGTGTCAAGTTATACCACAGTTTTTCAACTTTGACACTATTGATATTTGGAACTGGACAATCCCTTGTTCTGGGGGGGGAGAGGGAAAATGTCCTGTAGGATATTTTGCAGCATCTCTGTCCTCCACTCACTAGATGCCAGTAGCAGCCCTCTCCCCCACTCAGTAAGGACAAGCAAAAATGTCTCCAGACTTTGACAAACGTCCCCTGGAGGGAGAACAAAATCACTCCCATTTGCATCAGATTAATTAATTTATAAAAGTCAATAACTTTCATCCATTAAAAATGACCAATGGAAAACTATTTTTGTTCCATCTGGAATGACATTGTGTATGGTGTGAGATAGGGATCTAATTTTACTTGTTGCTTCTTCATCAGATCTTGATTAGTGTATATAGGTTATATCTTGCCAAGTCAAAGAACTTGATAATGAGTTCTGTTTTTCTGTAAATTCTCTTGGGTTTTCTAGGTAGGGGATCCTATCATCTGTAAAAGATGACAATCTTGTATTTTCATTTCTCACTTTTACACTGCTTGTTTCAATTTCCTGTCTAGCTGCCTTCCCTGGTACTTCAGGAGCAATTATAATTGTGTTAATAGTGAGACTCTGCCCCAGTGTTCATAGTAGCACTATTTACAATAGCCAACACATGGGAGCAACCTAAGTGTCCATCGACAGATAAATGTATAAAGAAGATGTGGTATACACACACACACACACACACACACACACACACACACACACACACACTGGAATACTACTCAGCCATAAAAAAGAATGAAATAATGCCATTTGCAGCAACATGGATGGACCTAGAGATTATCATACTAAGTGAAGTAAGTCAGACAGACAAAGACAAATATCATGTGATATCGCTTACATGTGGAATCTAAAAAAATGATACAAATGAATTTATTTACAAAACAGAAATAGACCCACAGACATAGAAAACAAACTCATAGTTACCAAAGGGGAAAGGGGAGGGATAAATTAGGGGGTTGGGATTAACACATACACACCACTATATATAAAGCTGATAAACAACAAGGACCTACTATATAGCACGGGGAACTGAATTCAATATTTTGTAATAACCTATGAGGGAAAAGGTATAATTGAATCACTGTGCTGTACACCTGAAACTAACACGACATTGTAAATTGACTATACTTCAATAAAATTTAAAAAATAAAAATAGGGACTTCCCTGGCGGTCCAGTGCTTAAGACTCTGCATTCCCAGTGCAGGGGACACAGGTTCAAATCCCTGGTCGGGGAACTAAGACCGCACATGCCACATGGTGCAGCCAAAAAAATAAAATAAAGTGAATTTAAATAAACTTAAAAAATAAAATAAAATGAAAATAAAAATAAAACTTTTTCAAAAGATGAAAAATAAAATCTTAGATTCTAATCAGCTCTGTTGGGGGATCGCAAATGAATGAATGTTCTGATTGGCCCGTATTGGGTCACATGCCCAAGCTATGTGTTTTGGGGGAGGGAGGAAGGGTGTTTTGCTAGAACATTCTTGTTAGAGTGACCTGGAGTGGGTGTCTCACAGGAAAGACAGGCTCTGTTACCAGAGGAAGGGGAAGTGGATGGCTTGAAAAAACGGTACTCAATCCCACTCCCACTCCAGTCTCCTTGAACCTCAGAACCACCTTCCGTCCCTTTTGCTGAGATGTGAAGAGTGGAGCAGCTGAAGGCTTTCACCATTCAGACGACTAGAAGGCATGGCCCTAAGGGGAAAGAGATAGGCTGTGCAGAAGCCCTCCCTCAAAAAGCACACCAACCCCCCAATCCAGGAAAGGGTTAACAGTGGGAGTAAGATTTGTCATCTTCGTCCCACCCACCACCACCACACACACAAAGAAAAGGTGGCCCTGTCCCCAATTCCTGCAAGTCCACCAGGGCAAATTGCCATTTGGGATTATTTAATGGCACGATGGGAGTATCTGTTGCATTTGGATCCTCTGGTATTTTTGTGCTCTGCCAGCCTGAGGATTATCGCACCTGTGGGGATTAAGCGGTGCTGCAGGGGATTGTCTTGAGTTTGGAGTTTCACCCTCACATGGCAGCATTCTCTGACGGTGCTGTAAGATTATGTCCGGTTGGGGGTTGATTCCTCCCATGGAAGGATACTCTGCTACTTGGAAGTTCTTCATAACCTGGTGCCCCCTTTTCTACAGCATTAATAAATGAGTCCTTGATCCAGACCTACTTCAGGGCAGGTTGAAATGTCTTTCTGGCTAACACTTCCTGTTCCAGGAAATTGGGGATGGCCTTATGAAGGGTGGGGTGTTTCTATTTTCCATTGGCTTGCTGTTCTGAAGGATAATAGGAAAGGTGGAACTCGTGTCTCAGGAGTTGATGGGAATGGTGGTCTACCTGTATCTTAAGGGGATGGGAATTATGGATGTTGGGTACCAAGGGCTGACAAGAACTGTAGTAGTTGTGTGCAAATGTCAGATGGTAGTGGTGGATCCCGAGGCTCAGGGGCTGATGGGAATGAATGGTGAATCCTGAGTCTCAGCGGTTTATGGCAATAGTGTATCCTGAGTCTCAGGGGCTGATGGGAATGTTGGATCCTGAGTCCCAGGGGCTGATGGGAATGTTGGATCCTGAGTCTCCGGGATTTGTGAGAATTGCAGTAGCTAAGTCTTAGGTGCCAAGGGATTTGTGAATCTTGTATATCAAAGAAGGATGGAAATAGTGGTTCCTGTGGGTCACTAACCAATGGTAATGGAGGGCTTATGTTTCAGGAACTAATGGGAATTATGTTCTTTTATCCCAGAGGCTTAAGCAAGTCCCAGCCTAACCCATAAACCATTTGTTATTCATCCAACCCTCCATTCATTCATTTAGCAAACATTTTCCTGAGTCTCTGCTCTGAGCCACACCCTATGCTGAGTGATACTGAGGACAGAGATGACTCAGACCTCAATGGTGCCCTCATTGAATTCTCAGAGACAGACCCAGACATTGAGAATCACAGCACAATGGCGGGGGGGGGGAGGTGGGGTGGGGGGGAACACTTCCCTGGCAGTCTAGTGGTGAAGACACTGCACTTCCATTGCAGGGGGCGGGGGTTCGATCCCTTGCTGGGGAACTAAGATCCCACATGCCACATGGCGCAGCCAAAAAAAAAAAAAAGAGAGAGAGAGAGAAAAAAACAAACAAACAGTGGGATCAGGGTTAGTACCAGAAGACAGCAGGGTGATGTGGTTACTATCCTGAGCTGACTGCAGGGTATCTGGGGTGAGTGTAGACTAACAGTAATTCTGGATACCAAGTCAAGGTACAGGCTCTGACAAAAGGTCCTTTTATTAAATGTGAATTTGTGTGCATGACAAGTCTAACCTCTGCTGGAGAGCAATCCCAGGTGAGTTGCACATTTTCCCAGAGGCAGCCCATCTCCAAAGAAAGGGCATAGAACTTGGAGCCAGAGAGGCGTGGGTTCGAATCCTAGCTCTGCCATTCACTTTGTGAGCTTGGGCAACTCACTGTTCAGAACTCAGTTCCCTCATCCTTACATGAAGATAAAACAGTTCCTAAAAATAAGACTGCTGTGTTAACTGAATGACATAATGTATAACAAATACCCAGCCCAGGGCCTGTCCCTAAGTAGACATTCAATAAAGGGTATGGTTGTCATCATTATTATTCCTATCATTAGTAATTAATGACAAAATTTAAAGGCCCTAGAAGTATTTATCAAATATCTGGGTTCAGCAGCTTAAGAGCATTGAAAGAAATCAGTTCTTCAAAAAGTCCAGTAATTTGCATATTCATAAGCATTAGTTTCTTTATGTTAAAAAAAACTCCTCCTAATTGATTGAATAAGTAGGGACAAATAAATTTATACAACGGAATACTATACAGCCACTAAAATGAATGAGGTACCTCTATAAGCTATACAGATATAGGAGGATCTTCAGGATATAGTGTTTAAAAAAAGTAAAGTATAGAATAATATGATCCCACCTGGGGACAAAAAAGGCGGGGTGGTATAATATATGTGTATAAATGTATAGAATTTCTCTGGAAAGATACACAAGAAACTGGTAAGCATAAGCTGTCCCCAGAGAGAAGTGGGTGGCCAGGGACAGGGCAGGAGGAAACTGCATTTTTCACTGTTTGAGCTCCAGAACCCTATACCCACCACATGTCTTCCCTAAATGTCCTCCGGCCCTTGATGTCCACAAGGTCCCAAGCTGCACACAGCATCTTCCCTCTCCTGTACTCCCTTCTTCCTGGTTCCCCATCTGGAATAACTCCTGTCCCCTCAGTTTCAGGGCCAGACTTCTGGCTGTTGTATCTTCTTCACCTCCTCCATCACCCCCCTCACATTCTCTGCCCCACCACCTGCTCTGGGTCCCCAGGGTCCCAGCCCCTGATCAAGCATCCTCTTCCCCAGCCTCCCAGCCTCCAGTAGTCTCTCCCCCTCAGCTCATCCCCCACGGCCCTCAGAGGGGTCTTTCTGACACCCAGCTCTGACCCTGCCCCTCCCCTTGCTCACAGCCTTCCAAGGATCCGGGTCACCCTCACGGGAAAGTTCCCAGCCCGGCCTTCCGAGCGAGGAGGAACCTGGCCCCGCCCACCACCCCAGCCTCCTCTTCCAGGCTCCTGGGCTCCCGTCAGACCTGACTGCCTGCCCTTCTCCCAGAATGGCCCCTGGTTTCCTGCCTTTGGGTCTCTGCTTGAGCTGTGCCCTCTGCCTGGAACGCCCTTACTGCTGTCTCTCTCTCCCTCTCCTCCCTCTGTCTCTCAACAATTCAGATCTAACTTCTCCCAGTTCTTGGAGGTCACAATCACAACCACGGCCTTCTCTGGAGGTCCTTTCAGCTGTGCCGAAAGGATTCCTCCCACAGACGCTGGGTCCCTCCCTCTGTCAAACCCCGACCGCCCTGAATTGGAACTGTCTGCGTCTGGGTCTGTCTCCTCCGTAAGACTGTGAGCTCCGTCTGCAAGGGCAGATCTGGGTCTGATTCACCCTTCTCTCCCCAGTGGGTGGGTGGGTGGAGAGCCCGAAGCCGAGGGAGGGGAAGGAGGCCGGGAGAGCAGGAAGGGGGAGAGAGAAGAGGGGGGAGAGGAGCAGACCCTGATTGGGGGGGGGGTGATGTAAGGAGAAAGAGAGAGACGCGGAGACAAGAGACAGAGGGAAACGCACAGGGCCAGGAGGAGGCAGGCGGGCAAAGAGAAGGAAAGGGAGGAGAGGTGGAGGGGACGAGAGAAAGCGGAGAGAGAGGAGAGAACCGGCCCCGGCCGAGGGAGGAGGGAGGGAGGGAGGAGCGGGAGCGCTGCCGTCTCTGCAGCCTCCCGGCCCCTTTTGTCCCTTCCCTCCTCCCTGCGTCACGCTCCCCGGCCCGGCCTCCCCTCCCTGCTCCCTCCCCCGCCCCGCTCCTCCTCCCCGGGGCTGGATGGAATTTTTTCCCCTGGACCGGGGCCAGCTCCGGGGCGGGGGGGTGGCGGCGTGGGGGGGGAAGCCAGGCCGGACTGGGCCTGGCGATGGGGAGGGGCCGGGGCGGGGGCCCCCTGGGGAGGGGGCTGGTCCGGCGGGGTCCCGGGCGGGGGAGCCGGGCCCGCAGAGCCGGGAGGAGGCGCAGGCCGGAGGGAATCGGGGAGGAGGGAAGGAGGATGGCGGGGACGCCGGGAGGAAGGGGAGAGGCCGTCGGGCGGCGGAGGCGGGGAGAGGATGGAGAGCTGTCGGCAGCGGCGGCGGGGCCCGGCTCAGCCCGGCCCGGGCGCTGCCCACCGAGACCCTTCCCCCCGACGCTGGAGCTGCGGAGCCGTGAGTCTGCGGAGAGGGAGGGGGATGGGGCCCGGGACCCGAACTCCAGGGTCCCTAAGGGGAGGAGGCAGCCGGGGGCCTGGATTTCTGGGCTCTTGGAGGAGGAGGGGGCTGGGAACCCAGACTCCTGAATCCTTGGAGGAGGGGACTGGGGGCCTGGATTCCGGGATCCAGGAGGAGGAGCGGGCAGGGAACACCTCCTGGTTTCCATTGGGAGGAGAGAGATGGGGCTGGGGTAGCTAGGTTCGGAGCTGGAGCCGACTAGGGCGAGATGCCCTCCCGCGCCCTCAGGGGAGGTGGAGGGAGAGAGTCTGGCTTTGGAGGTGCCTGTGGCAACGGAAGGGTTAACGTCTGGCTGGAGGGGAGGGGGAGGGGCAGGGAAGGGGCTGCGGGGCTTTGAGGGGTCAAGGGTGAGCCGTGCAAGTGGGAGGGGGCTGCAGAGGAGTGGGGGAGGCTGTCTGGGCTGCCAGACAGGCCAGGGTCAGCGGCGGGGGCAGGGGATGTCTGGCGGAGGAGAGGCCCAGCATCCAGGCTCCCCTGGGGACCCGGGATTCCAGGCCCCAGCCCCCTCCTCCCTTAGACCTGGGAGTCCGCGACCCAGCCCCCTCCCTCAGAATTCCAGAATGCGAACCCCTAGCCCCCTTCACCCCAAGATCCAGGAGTCTGGGCCTCCAGCCTCTCCTCCCCTCAGACCTGGGGCTCCACGTTCCAGTCCCCGCTCTCCACGAAAGCCCAGTGTTCGGGCCCCCAGCCCCTTCCTCCCCAGAACCCAGGAGTCCCCACCTCCTCTTTAGCCCCAGCTGGAGTCCAGCCCTCTGGGGGTTAAGGGGGCGGGGCCAACTGGTTGCCATGGTGCCAGACTGTTTGGGTCTGCTCTCTGACCCTTGGGGGCTCCCCAGGGTCTGCAGAGAGGGGGAGGGGGACCCAGACCTGGGGGAAGTCCAGCGCCAACCTTTTCCCCAAATCCGGCCTATGGGCCCAGGGAGTTCGGGCCTCCACCAAGGCCTTGTCCAGTGACCTTGAACAAGTCCTGACCCTTCTCTCTGGGCCTCAGTTTTCCCGAGGAGAAATGTGTGGGAGGAGTGGGGAGATGCTCAGGTCCTGCAAATCTTTAAGATTCTCAGCTTCCCCTCTGCTCTCACCCCCCTCCTCAGGCCCCAGGCAGCCCCGGGGCATGCTGGGAACCCAGGCCTGGGCTCTGGGCCAGGTTGTTGGGTGGGGGGGCGGCGGGGGCAGCCTCCTCCCTTCCCCTTCCTCCCCACCTTGGCCTGACTCTCGCCCCCGCCTGAGGGTCTGGGAGGTTGGGAAGGAGGGAAGGGGAGTGAGAGCTGGGACCGTAGACCCGTCTCTGGCCCCTTCCTCCCCCCTTGCCTCCCCCGCCCCCTTCCCGCCTCTCCTCCCCCTCCTCAGTAGGTCGCTACCCCAGCCCTGGGCCCCTTCTCGAGCCACCCCAGCTCCAGACCTGGCTCCGAGCTGCTGCGAGGGGGAGGGAGAGAGGGAAGGAGAAAGGGAGCGAGAGAGAGAGAAGGGGAGGGAGGGAAGGGAGGAGAGAGACCTAGGAGGGAGGGAAGGAGAAAGGGAGAGAGAAAAGGAGAGAGACAGAGGGGAGCGAAGGAGACAGAGGGATGGAGAGAAGGCGGGGAGGGAGAGGGAGGCAAACAGGAAAAAGGGGGAGAGGAGAGTGAGACAGGGAAATTGAGGGAGAGAGAGAAGGAGAGGGACAAAGACGGGGTGGGGGGGGGAGAAGAGGAGGGTGAAAGACAGAAGGGAAAGGAAAAGAAAGAGAAAGGAGAGAGAACCAGGAGGGGGGGAGAGGAGAGAGAGACGGACTGAGAAAGGCACCGTGAGGAGGAGAAGGCAGAGCTGAGGGGGAGGATGGGCAGCGCAGAGCCGGGGAGAAGCAGGCAGAGGCTGGAGGAAATGGAGACCAGGTAAGACAGAGACGGAGCCAGCGGCAGCAGAAAGAGACACGGCAGGACGGGGAGAGAGAAGCAGAAAGATGGAGATGGAGCCGGGGACAGTGAGAGCAAGACAGACGGAGCGCTGGACAGAGGCGGAGGCTCTCAGGTGCACAGACTCAGCCCAGGGGTGGGAAGGGTGGGTGCTGGTCCCGCTGCCTTGCAGGCCTGGCCCCTCCCACTCACCAGCTGGCTGGGGCTCAGCCTTCCCACCTGCAAAATGGGGGTGCTGATGGCACCTTGAGCCCCTGCCTGCCACATGACAGAGGCCTGGGGCGGTATCAGCGCTCAGGGATTGTAGCTGTCAGTGTTGTGCATGATGAGAGGCCAAAAGAAGGGAAGAGAGAGGGGAAAAAATACCCAGAAAGGCTTTGACGGTTTTATATCCCTTGGGCGGTCTCCACACCGGTCCTGGATTTCCGAATCTGACAGGTAGGTAGGGAACCGTCTTGTCCAAGGGACCAAACTCCAAAACAGGTGAGGTTCCCTCTGACCCGGGATCCAGGAAACCAGGCTGTGTCTTCTCCAAGAAGGCAGGCCTGGCCGGACTCCCAGGTCTGAGGGAGGGGGCTGGGGGCCCGGCTTCCTGGGTCCCCAGGGGAGAAGGGGGGCTATGGACTTGGACTTCTGAATCTGGGGGAGGAGAGGGGGGTAGGGGGCCTGGATTGCGGGGACCTATGGGGAGGAAGGGGCCTGGGGCGTGAATTCTTGGGTCCCTGGTGAGGAATGGGCCGAGGGACTGACTCCTGGGTTCCTTGGGGAGGAGGGGGCCGGGGGCCCGGATTCCTGGGTCCTGGCACCCACCCGTAGAACCGACCTTGCGGGGCCTTCGCCGCACACAAGCTCGTGTCTGTGGGTCCGTGTCGGGGGCTCACCATCGCGGCTGGGGCCTCCCCGGCCCTCCCCGCCCTCCCTGGCCCCCGTCTGTCCGTCCAGTCCATCCGTCTGTCTGTCCACCTGCCGCGCCCCCCGGGCTGAGGTAGGAGGTTGTATAGTTGAGGAGGACACCCACGGAGATCACTATACGGCCTCCTAGCTTTCCCCAGGCTGCGCCCTGCACGGGACGGCCCGGCGGGGACCCCTGACCCCGTCCCCTGCCCCACCCCGCCAGGCTAGGGAGAGGGGCTGCCGCAGGGATCCTGGGAGGAGAGGCTGGGCTGCTCCTCGTGTCCTCGTCCCTCCATCCCTTCCTCCCCCTTCCCTCGAAGAGTTCCTCTCCCATCAGGATATCTCTGCTTTGCTTTCTCTCTGTCTCTCCATCCCCGCTGGGTCTCTGCACAGTGACCTCTGAGACCCTGTCTCCATCTGTCTCTTATGGTGCTTTCTGGGTCTCTGACGCTCCCGATGTCTCTCCATGGCTCGGTTTCTGTCTTTCGGGCCCTCACGGTGTCTCTGTGCCATGTCCGTTTCTGCTGCACCCCACTACCACACCCCAGGGCCTGGCGGGCCCCCGCACACCGTACTGCCGGCCTCTGGGTCCCTGAGACCCTTTAACCTGTGAGGACGTCCAGGGTCACAGGTGAGGTTCTTGGGAGCCTGGCATCCGGCCCAACCATCAGCCTGGGGTCCGACCCTGACCCCTGACCCCTACTCCCACACACCCTTCCTCCCTGAAAACCCTGGAGCCTGACATTGGACTGGAGACTGAAACCCGACCTCTGACCCCGTATCTTGAGCCCCTCCCCCACACCACGGTGACCTCACAAAAGTCTCCAGCTTCTCCACAGGCTGAGACCCTCCGCTATGGCCCTTCTGGCCCCAGGGAGCGCTGTGCCGTCCGCCCTGGTGGCCCTCACGGTTTTCAGGGCCTCCGCCTGGGCCTGTCTCCTCTGCTTCACGTCTTACAACGAGCGCCTCCAAATCTGCCAGATCTTCGCCGGCCTGGAGAGCCCCGACCTCGGGAAGTGTGAGGAGGCCTTCACAGATGCCTTTAAGGGCCTCCTGGACACTGAAATCAGTGAGGAGACCCCCCACCATCCTCCAGGGCCCCAAGGGGGGCATGTGGAGGGAGGGACCAGAGAGGCCTGGAGAGACTGAGGGGGACGAAGGCTCAGAGACGGGAGGATGGAGACATGGGGGGGGCAGAGACTCAGAGACAGGAGGACAGAGACTCAGAGACGGGGGGCCAGAGACTCAGAGAGAGGCAGAGGAAGGTCCACTTTGGGGATGTGGTGTTGGGGGAACCGCTTCGCCCCAGCTCCTGCCTCCGACCCCCAGACTACGATGAAAGGAGCCACCTGCACGACGCCTTCACCCGGATGACCCACTCCCTGCAGGAGGTGGCCGCTGCCCAGGGTGAGTGGGGCGGGGCCGGCAGCGGTGGGAGATGTGGGCTTGGAGCCCCCAGGAGATGGATGTTTGTGCGGGGAAAGCCCAGAACTTGACAGTGATCTCGGAGGAGGTGACGCTTGAAGCTGAGGGAGCTGGGCAGCCTTGTCGGGGAGAGGAGATGGGCAGGGGCTGGTGGGGACAGTGCAGAAGTAACTTAGAGTCTCAAGCCAGCTGAGATCAGGGAGATGTGTGTTCTGACCTCACTGTGTGGCTTGCCCTCTTCCTGGCTATGAGATTCTGGATGCATCACGCCCCCCGGCCCCCCCCGGGCCTCAACTTACCCATCTGAGAGATGGGACAATCTCCTTGCTTCCCAGGGTGGCCTCAGAGCTCAGTGAGAGGGAGGGGCACCCCCAGTGAGACAGACTTCAGGAAGGAGATCTTCCTCTAGGATAAAACACACATATTCCCTACAGTTAACAAAGTAATTCCACATTTTTGACATGTGAGGCTATTAGGGGGCCGGAAGACAGGTAGGAACAGGGAGAGAGAGGATGATTCAGGTGACAGCTGTGAAGGGAGACAGGCACACGTGACAGCCTTGGGGTGGGTGAGACACACACTGTAGAGAAACACATGCGTGTGCCGGGTGGGGAGGGACCTCAGGGCTGGGGCGGCCCTTGCGGCCCAGGGGCAGCCTGAGCAGTGATCACAGCAGGCCACCGTGGTCACGTGACACAGGATCCCCCCCACCCCCACGCCCACAGTGTGCTGGAGACTGGGGGTGGGAGCGCTCACTGCTTTGCAGCATAAACTGGCCACGTCAGTGGTCTGGGGGCTCTGCACTTATTTCTGCATCTTAGCTGTTCCTTCTTTTGCTTCCTGCTCTTGCCACGGAGCTTTTTGACAAAGATCCCTAAACATGACGAGGTTCCCATCTATCCAGGGGGCGCCCGGGGGGTCCAGCATGGAGAAGACTTCAGCTGCGGATCCCCCGCCCCCAACTGGAGAGCTGAGGAACTCAGAGCTGGCTGGGGAGGAGGGAGGAAGATTCCAGGAGATGCCTTTTCTCCCCAGTGTAGGCCAACTTGTCACAGAAGGTTTTGAAAAGAGCAGAAACAAGTCCAGCTCTGGGTGTAGAAGACCCTGGCAAGGGCTGTGTGTGGGACCGACTGGAGCAGGGGAGAGAGTGGAGGCTGGGAGGCCTGGGCGGAGGCTGCTGTGAAGGAGGCCAGAGCTGGGGCGGGGGTTGTGAAGGTGGAGAAGAGGGGATCGGGTGGGGAGAGTCAAGGGCAGGAGGGATGGGGCTTGGATCTGTGAGCTGTTCAGGAAAAGGGGAAGAAGAGGGTTAGGGGCCGTGCCCGGGGTCCGGCTCCATGCCTGAGGGGGCAGTGGGTCATCCCTGAGACGGGGAGCCTGGGAGGAAGAGCAGGGGTGGGGGCAGATGGCCAGCTGGGCGAGGATGTAATGACTGCGAGGGGCCTGGGGGACATCCAGCGTTCAGCTGGGAGTCAGGGAGACTTGACACTCTGTCCTGAAGGAGCAGGGCTGTGAGCTGGGGAAGGGCAGGGTCAGCTCTGGGTGTAGAAAGATCCTCTGGGGCCATATGGAGGACGGACTGGAGGGAGATTGGAGGCTGGGAGAAGCTGGTACTCCACAGGTATTTATTGAATGTGACAGGGACACAGCTGTGACCAAAAGTGCAAGCCACCTGCCCTCAGGTTGCTTATGTTGATTATTAAACATAATCAGTGAAATGCCATTGATGTCAGTTGGTGATCTGTGCTGTGGAGGAGAACAGAAGGGGAAGGGAATGGGGTGGCCAATGGGGTGATCAGGAGAGGTGCAAATGAGAAGGTCCAATTGAGCAAAGACTGGAACGAGGGGACAGTGAGAGCCATGCAGATAACCTGGGGAGAGAGCTTCCAGGCAGAGGGAAGAGCCAGTGCAAAGGCCCTGGGGCCAGTGGTTCTCTAGCCCCACAGTGTATGTCAGAACCTCCCGGGAGCTTATTTAAATGCAGACTCCTGGGCCCCACCCTCTGTTTCTGAGCAGTAGGTCTGAGGTGGGGCCCAGAAATGGACATTTCTAACAAGTTCCCAGGAGCTGCTGCTGCTGTTCTAGGGACACACTTTGAGAACCGCTATGGCGGGCCCTTGGTCTGACTTTAGCAGAGGTGGCTCCTCTTTCCAGCTTATACCCAATGACCGTCACTTTAGCCAGTCTCTTCGGCTTTTGCTCTTGATATGGGGAAGCCATTGGAAGATTTTAAGGAAGGAGGGTGTCTGACTAAGGCCACGGGGGTCAAGGGCTGAAGCAGAGAGACCAGTGAGGTCAGTGGTGGCTCGGGCCAGATGCGGTGGTTCAGGTGGGCCCAGACCAACCTGCCCCTTACATGGAAGATGCTGTGTTTTGTTTATATATCTTTTTGTTGGCCATGCGGTGCGGCACGCGGGATCTTAGTTCCCTGACCAGGGATCGAACCCGTGCCCCCTGCAGTGGAAGCTCAGAGTCTAAACCACTGGACCACCAGGGAAGTCCTGGCAGAGTTACTTGTTAATTATCTTCCTAAAGGATATCCTTGCATCAGCCCTATGAGGTGGAGTTTTATAGCCCCATTTTCCAGATGGGCAAGTTGGGGCTCAGCTGGACAGGGGGGATGGACCCAGGAGATATCTGGACCCGACATATATGGGGTGAGGGGTATGGGAAGAATCGAGGATGACTCCTGGGTCTCTCCCAAATGGAGGACCTGAGAGATGGACGTGCTGACTCAGAGTGGCTCCTGGTGGTGGCAGGTGACACTGTTAGTGTATGTAAACCATGGAGTGGCTAATATGGTGTCAAGGAGGGCAGTGTGTGTACCACAGGTAGTGGTCGCATGTGGAGGCTCTGGAGTGGGACCACCTGGGTTCAAATCTAGCTTTGTGACCTTGGGCCGCCTTCCTAACCTCTCTGTGCCTTGGTTTCCCCATCTCAAACTTGGGGATGGGAATACCAGTAGGTGACCCTTCTATAACACGGTGTGCCAGGCACCCTTCCAAGCACTTAGAGACATTATCCCACATGGTCATTAAATGGTACCTGGCGCATAGTTTGGAAGGGGAATGCTTTTATGTTGTATGACATTAAATCCTCCCCGCCAACCCTGTGAGGTAGACACCAATATTGTCCCCGTTTTATGAACGAGGAAACTGAGGATCAGGAAGGTTAAATACTTGGCCGAGGTCACATAGGGAGGAGGATGTGTGATGGCTAGCTCAGGTGTGAGACAGGTGTGCTTATAATTGGAAGAGACAGGACTCAAACCCAGATGATCAGAAACAGTTGGAAGTTCCTAATGAAGCACCTCTTTTGGGGGAGACTTTATAACATCCACCCGCGCCCCCCCTGGTGGTTCAGTTGATATAGCCCCTGCCCCTTGGCCTCTCTGGATATTTCACTCCATCCCTACTTCACTCCCATGCTTCTCCCCTGCCCCATGGCTAACTTGGTGTATCCCTTCCCCATGAGTCATTTGGTTTGGTCCACAGATATTCCTTATATATGCCTCCTCCAACATCCTGGCCTCTCATTTGAGCACCCAACTCGGACCACATCCTCCTGACCATCCTGCCATCTCCAGACCACACGCCTGCCTTGTGGCCAAGGAGAGACCACTAAGTCCTTGACCCCTCATTTTAAACCTGCTTCCTGGCTTCAGTGCCCCCTCCAGCTTCTACCCAATGATCATCACTTCAGCCAGTCTCTTGCCAGTATTCTCAATTCCCTCCTGTTTTGTATGGTTTTAAATTGCAGAGGAACCTGCAATGGCTTAAGTAAGCTAGAAGTTTATTTCTCCCATAAAAAAAAAGTCTTGGGCTTCCCTGGTGGTGCAGTGGTTAGGAATCCGCCTGCCAATGCAGGGGACATGGGTTCATGCCCCGGTCCGGGAAGATCCCACATGCCGCGGAGCGGCTAGGCCCGTGAGCCACAACTACTGAGCGTGCGCGTCTGGAGCCTGTGCTCCGCAACAAGAGAGGCCGCGACAGTGAGAGGCCCGCGCACCGCGATGAAGAGTGGCCCCCGCTTGCCACAACTAGAGAAAGCCCTCGCACAGAAACGAAGACCCAACACAGCCATAAATAAATAAATTAATTAATTAATTAAAAAAAAAAAAAAAAAAAAAAAAAAAGTCTTGAGGTAGGCACTTAAGGCTAGTATGACAGCTCCATTTTCCTGGGAACCCAAGCCCGTTCCAACTTTCTGCCTTACCATCTTAGAGTATACCCGCTTATCCTCATGGTCCTTTATAACTGCTAGAGCACCAGCCATGAAATCTAAGTTTCAGGCAACAGGATGGAGGAAGGGGAAGGGATCAATAATACGGCACCATTTCTCTCTTAAGGCTACTTTCTGTAACTCACACATGACATTTGCACTTAATCTCAAGGAGCAGAAGTTGGTCAGATGAGCACAACTAGGTCACATGACCACAACTAGCTGCAAGGGAGGTTGGGAAATGCAGTCTTTTAGCTGAAGCTGGGAAGGGTGCTTTCTCAGCTAAAATGCAGTATTATGTTACTAAAGAGAAAATAGATATTTTGAGGCAACTGGCAATCCCTGTGTATTTGTTTGCTAGGGCTGCTGTAACAAAATACCACAGACCGGGTGGCTTAAATAACAGAAATTTATTTGTTCACAATTTTGGAGGCTAGAAGTCCAAGATCAAGGTGTCAGTGTCAGCAGGGTTGGTTTCTTCTGAGGCCTTTCTCCTTGGCTTGTAGATTACTGTCTTCCCTCTGTGTCTGTGTCCAAATTTCCTATTCTTCTAAGGACATCAGTCATATTGGATTAAGGCCCACCCTAAAGACCTCATTTTAACCTAATTACCTCCTTAAGACTCTATCTCCAAGTACAGTTACATTCTAAAGGCCTGGGGGTTAGGACTTCAACATATGAATTTGGGAGGGACACAATTCAGCCCATAGGACCCTGCCACGTTTCTTGACTTCCAAAACCACCTCCCCCTGTAAATCATTCCACCCATCCACTTTGAAAAAGCCCCAAAACCTTATAGCTTGGAGGCCATTTCAGTGGTCAAAACTCAAACATCCATAAGGACAGAGAACATAAAAAGAGTGAGGGACTTCCCTGGTGGTTAGGACTCCATGCTTCCACTGCAGGGGGCACAGGTTCGATACCTGGTCGGGGAACTAAGATCCCACATGGTGCCATGTGGCATGGCCAAAAAAATAAAGAAGAGAAAGAAAAGGGGAAAAAAAGGAGTGCAAGAGGGATAGAAATGAAGAGGCTGGGAGCTCTGTAAAAGTGAGTGTGTGCCCTGTCTGAAGGGGAAGGCTGCTACTAAGCTCCAGCTAGCTGCTGCCTCATGGAAATACCGTCTCTCTTACAGCTCTTCCAAGTTTCTTAAAGGGATGCCAAACATTTTATGTGACTTTTCCCAAATTTTACATGATGGCAACTGGTTCATTTTTAAAAATACTTTCCAGGCCAAATATAACACATCCAAAGGATGGATTGGGGCCACTGCCTCCAGCTGTGGTCTCCATTCCAGTTGGATCCTGGAATTCATTCTACACATACTTATTTCTAAGACTCAGGGCCCTCTCCTGGGTTCTGAGGACACAGCACTAAGAGACAGACTTAAATGATCACTATGTATATATAAATGTATGTATTTGCAAACTGGTGAGAGCTATAATGGAATGAATGGGGCACTATTAGAGACAAAAATAGGGGACTGGATTAGATTATACTTGTGGTCAGGGAAAACCTCTAAGGAGGTGACACAGGGTGTGACATGAAGGATGAGTAGGAGTAGGGGTAGAGATGTGCTAGAAACTGAAGGTGGCATGTGCAAAGGCCCTGAGGTGCTAGAAAGTATGGTTCTTTTCATATTAGGGGGAATGAAAGGTGGGTATTAGGGATGGAATAGAGAGGGAGAGTAAGCCAGGCCATATAGAGCCTCGTAGGCCTTGAAAGAAATGTGACCTTTATCCTCCCTTTCCCCTCAACAAGATAACACAGATGATGCTGAGGGGTTCCATCAGAGAGATTAGTCCAGAGTCAGCAGAAGGAAGGAGATGTGGGGATTTGTCAGCCTTTGGGGTAGACAGGGTAGGAGGATGTGGCATATACCAGAGACATGGGGGTGGAGAGGGGTTGGGGGAGGGGCACAGGCACTATGACAGCGAGTCCTGTCAAGCTCGGCCAGCCTTGGGGAAGGGTCTTTACTACAGGGACTCCCTCTACCCTCCAGGGTCCTTTCGGGTTGCCTTTCCTCATGCCGCGGAGAAAATACAGAAGATTATATTACAGCTTAAAGAAGGTAAAATAGACCATCTCCTTCCCCCAGGCACAGACAATTAGAAAACCCCACTCCCGAGACCCCCATCTGCTCCCTTCAGCGCAAACCCCTGGCCCGATCTCTGAGCCGAGCTTCCCTTGGTGGGTCACTCGGGTCACAGCCTCTTCCTCTGCTCGGACCACTGTGGGTCCGGCCCCGCCCCTCCGACGGAAGGTTATCTCTAGCTGGGACCGCTTCTTAGGACGGTCCTGTCCCAGATTGGCCCGGGCCTCTTCCTGGATCTCTGTGTCTGGCCCTGTGCACTCTCTGAAAGGTTTCCTTTCCAACCGGGCCGCCTTAGGGCCTACTTCCAGCCCGACCACACCTCTAACTGGGCCCCCTAGTTAGACTGTCCCCTCCGAGCATCGCCCAGGATCTAAGCCCGCCCCGCTTGACGGAAATACACCGGAGCTGGCCCTGCTTCCTTGGTGAGAGCAGCAGGCCTGCCGCCCTTTTCCCCCGACCCCGTCTGCCTGACCTCTTAGTGGAATGCTGCAGGCCTGGCCCCGCCTACAGGTGGAATGCTGCAGGCTTGGCCCCGCCCCCTAGGTGGACCGCGGCAGGCCTGGCTCTGTCCTCTTGGAGGAATGCATCCGGCCCAGAAACGTTTCCTCTAGGGGAACTTCAGGTGGGCACCTGCCGCGACTTATAGGGTAGTAACGCTCGCTCTCTCTCCGCAGTCCAGGCCTGCATCCCTCCCTGCGGTAAGCACATCATTCAAAGCTCAGAATTGCGGGGAAAGGGAGGTGGTAGGGGTCGAAACCTGGGACAAATGGGAGAGGACGGGTGGGCCTCTGATCCTAAGGGGGCCAATACGAGCCATGGGGAAAAGTAAGTAAACCAGGTATTGTTCACAAACCTCATAAAAGGTGGGTCCGAAAACCAAAGCAAACCAATAGGAATCCTAGAGGCTGGAGAGTGGTGAGAGCTGGCCAATGAGCACGGGGAAGGCGGGACCCAGATTCTGTCTGGCAGGTAGAATCCAAGGTTAAATACACCTTAAGGTGGCCGAAGGGACCCGGGCTAGGGGAGGCAGATGGAGCCCAGATCCAGCGTTCCCGTCCCATAGGACTCCAGGAGGTCGCCCGGCGTTTCCGCTGCCGAGGGTGCTACTCCACGGTCTGCGACCTCCCGCTAGACTGCCCAGGTGAGGGGCGTGACCTTGAAGGGCAAGAAACCTGAAAAACTGGAAGAGGGAGCTGAGTGAGGAGGAGGCGTGGTCTGGGGGCGGGGCCGGACGTGGGCGGGCCGAGGCGGTGATGCGGGCTTGTCTTCAGTTCAGGACTTGACGGTGACTCGGGGTCATCAGGCTATGTTCTTTTGCACTGTGAACTTCCAGCTGCCTAAGGAAGAGATCACCTATTCCTGGAAGTTCGCAGGAGGAGGTGTGAGTCGGGGAGGGTCCAGCATGAAGAGTTTAGGAGGCGGGTTATGCTTTACTAGAGGATGGGGAGTCAGGATGCAGAGGGTGGAGACTCGGTCTAGATTCAGACTTCGTGCAAGGGGAGGGTCTCGGCATTTAAGGGTAAGGGGCAAAGCTCACAATGCACAACCTGAGCTCAGGGGTGGGTTATCCGTAAAGGTTTTCGGCGGGAGAGCAAATACTAGGCCCAAGAGGCGGAGTCAAGACTTAGGAGGCGGGACTATGCGTGAAAGATCGACAAATAAGAGCTGAGGGTGGGGCCAGGGCTCAGGAAGGCGTGGTCTAGCTCGGGGGCGGGGCTTTACATTGTGGTTTGGCGAGTCGGGGCGGAGAGAATCTTTTCTGGGCGAGGGGCGAGGGGCCCCCCCTCCTCTCGCCGCTCTAGCCCGAGCGTCCCGCAGCTCCGGACTCAGGACCTGTCCTACTTCCGAGAGATTCCGCGGGCCCGAGGATACCTGGCACGGATCCGGCCGGTGCAGCCCACGCACCGCGGGACCTTCTCTTGCGTGATCACACACGACCAGCGCCCCCTGGCGCGGCTCTACTTCTTTCTGAACGGTGCGGGCGGGGCGGAGCTGCGCGGCAGGGGCGGGGCTACGTGAGGGGTGGGGCTCGCGCCCGGCTGACGTGCGCGTCCCCGCAGTGACAGGTCCGCCACCGCGCGGGGAGACTGAGCTCCAGGTCGCTTTTCGGGAAGTGTTGCGCTGGGCGCCACGGGAGGGGGAGATGATCGAACCCTGGACGCCCAGCCTGGGCGAGCTGCTGGCCAGGCCCGAGGCTCTGACGCCGGGCAATCAGTGCCTGCTCGCGGTCGCTGTGGCCTTAGCCTCAGCCAGTGCGACCGTGCTGGCGTGGTGAGTCCCTGGGACCCCAGAATCCCAGCATCTGGCTCTCCTTTCCCAGACCCAAGGGTCTGGGTTTCCAGCCCCTCCTGCCTCAGATCCAGAAGTCCGAGTCTCCAGACCCTCTTACTCAGGAGTCCAGGCCCCCACCCCCTCCTTCCTCAGACCAGGAGTCATAACCCCCAACCCCTA
Organism: Balaenoptera musculus; assembly: GCF_009873245.2. Taxonomy (NCBI): domain Eukaryota; kingdom Metazoa; phylum Chordata; class Mammalia; order Artiodactyla; family Balaenopteridae; genus Balaenoptera; species Balaenoptera musculus. Next base: position 24,316 of record NW_023503207.1, read on the forward strand.
TTTTCTCAGATCTAAGAGTCCAAGCCCTATCACCCACCTTTGGGACCTAGGCTCCAGGACCCAGATTTCTGGTCCCCAGCCTCTCCCACACACACACGAACATCTCCTTTTTTCCCCAGGATATTCTTTCGATGGTACTGCAGCGGCGACTAACAAAGGTATCTTTTTTATCCTATTTCCATCCCTAAAATAAAGAATCTATTTCAGCTCTCTAGATTCTTTCATCTTCGAAGGTGGTCACTACTAACTTAGGAGGAAGAGCGGCACACCCCAAAGGTGCCCAGGTGCCCATGCCCCCCTAACGACTGTAAGAGGCGCAGCTGTCGCAGTGCAGGGTCCTGTACCGAGGCTTTAGGTGCAAGCCCAGGCCCCTCCCCGGATTTGTGGCAGCATCCTGGACATTTCCGCCTGCAGCAGTCACCCTTAAAGAGTCTTTGATATCGCCCTGAAAGCCTGTTCCTCCCCCAAGACTTTCTTGCTGTCGTAAAGGGCACCATTATCCACGCAGCTGCTCAACCAGAAACCGAAGTTGCGTTTAATTCCTCCTCCACTTCCAATCTAGGTCCAAATCTCAGCCTTTTCAATTCCTAAATATCTCATGGAGCTGCGCTCTCTCCGTGGTCCGCCACCATCTCTTGCGTGGATCACTGCGGCAGCCCGTCGCCACTGGCCTCCCTGGCTCTGCTCAGCCTTGTGTCAACGCAGTCCATTCTCCACAAAGCAGCCAGAGTGATTTTTTTTTTTGCTACTTTGGCTAAGGTTTTATTTTTTAAATTTTAATTGGAGTGTAGTTGATTCACAATACTGTGTTCCTGCTGTACAGCAAAGTGAATCAGTTATACATATACATATACCTACTCCTTTTTAGATTCTTTGCCCATACAGGTCATTACAGAGTATTGAGTAGAGTTCCCTGTGCTATACAGTAGGTCCTTATTAGTTATCTATTTTATATATAGTAGTGTGTATATGTCAATCCCAACCTCTAGAGTGATATTTTGAAGTTTGTCAGATCAGGTCACTCCTCTGCTCAGAACCCTTGAGTGGCTCCCCGTTGCCATTGGAACAAAATCCAGTTCCTTGTCAAGGCCTCCAAGGGCCCCCAAGGTTCTGGTTAACTTTGTCCCACCCCACTCTTCCCCCTTGATCTTTCTATCTTGCAGTTCCTCTGGCCTTTGCTCATTCGTTGCATTCATCATGATTCTTCGCATTCTCTCTAGGACCTGGGTACATACTATTTTCTGCCTAGAATAATGTTCCCTTTTTTGTCTAGTTAACTCAGTTATGATTTCCCCTGAATGGCCTTTAACCCATTAACCCATTTAATCTCCAGGACAAGGCTGTGTGGGCGGGCACTGTGTTTATGTGCCTGACTCCACGTCCCTCTGCTCCCCCTCTTTACTCTCTAGCCCCACTGGCCTTCTTTTTGTTGCCCCTTGAACATGCAGAGTTCAGTCCTGTCCCTGGGCCTTTGCACATGCTGTTCTTCCTACTTGAAATGACTTTACTCTGAACCTCACAAAGCCACCTCCCTCTCATTGCACAGGTCCCAGCTCAAATGTCACCTCTGACTAGTCCCCTCCTCCCACATGACATCCCCCTATTTTATTTTATTTTTTATTTTTTAATTTTTTTTGGCTGTGCCACGAGGCTTGGGGGATCTTGGTTCCTGACCAGGGATCGAACCCGGGCCCTCAGCAATGAAAGCACTGAGTCCTAACCACTGGACCACCAGGGAGTTCCCAACATCCCCCTATTTTAGCTTGTGCATTATACGTGTTCAGACCTAATGTAACCTTATTTTTTAATTTGGTTTTGTGTCTTCCCCGCTTAAAAGGTAAGATCCTTCATGTTCTTATTCACCGATGTGTTCCCCTTCACTGATTCATTCAATCAGCAAATATTTACTGAGCGTTTACTATGTGCCAGGCATTTTCAAGGCACTGTAGACACAGCAATGAAGAAATCAGAACAGACAAAAATCTGCACCCTCAAGATAGGCGGAGGGGATTAAGAGATACAAACTATTATGTATAAAATAAATACGCTACAAGAATATAATGTACGGCACAGGGAATATAGCCAATATTTTATAATAACTTTAAATGGGAGTATAATCTATAAATTATTGAATCACTCTGTCGTATGCCTAAAACTTGTATAATATTGTACATTAACTGTACTTTAATTAAAAAAAAAATTCTGCACCCTCATGGAGTTTAGATTCTCATCGATGGTCAAAAAATAAACAAGAAAATTATGCAAAAATGTGCACCAAGGCATATGATAATATATGGGATGGAGCAAAAAAAGCAGGGAAACAGATAGGGGGTGTTAGGGGGAGGAGGGTAGCAATAGGATCTTTGGAGAAGGCCTCACCCAAGAAGGTGCCCCTAGAATAAAGACTTGAAGGGGATGAGGTATCAGCCATGTGGATATATGTGTTAAGAGTGCTCCAGGCAAAAGAAACAGCAGGAGCAAAAGCCCTGAGGCAGGGGTGTGCCTGGTGTGTGGAAGAATAGCCAGGAGTTCAATCCACTGGGAGCAGGGCTTTAGGAAATGAGTATGCAGTGAGGTCAGAGAGAACACGGGGTGGGGGGACCAGTTCATGCAGGACCTTGGCCACCCTAAGGTCTTGATTTTCCTCCGTATGAGATCATGGTAGTTTTTGAGCCAAGGAATGTCATGATTTGATTTGATTTACATAGCTCCTGCATGGATAACAGACTGTAGGGGGCAAGGGTGGAAGCAGAGGTCACTGTTAGGTGGTAATCCAGGCATGAGATAGCAACTTTAATCCAGGGAGGAGATGCAGCTCGGGGACAAAGCAGTGACAGTGAAGGTGAGGAGAGTGGTCCTAGGTCTGTCATGTAGGTAGAACCAGTGGGATTTGCTGATGGATCAGAATGTTGGATATGAAAGAAGAGACAAGGGTCAGGATCAATGGTCAGGACAGCAGCAATGTCCAGTAGAACTCTCTGCCTTGATGGAAACGTTCTAGACCTGCCCTGTCCAGTGTGGCAGCCACCAGCCACGTGTGGCCATGAAGCACCAGAATTGTGGCCAGTGCAACTGAGGAACTGAATTTCTAATCTTTAATAGTTTTAATCATTTAAATCGTCCCACCTCTGTGACAACAGAAGTCACAGAGGCATGTGTCTGGGTATCCTTAACTAGGGATCAGAGTCTCTTTGCTTAATTGACTAGGAGCTCTTGGAAGGCAAATTCTGCCTCTTAATTGCTTCTGTATTTGCAAACCTGGCAAAGTGTGTGGAATTCAATAGGAAACTGATAAAATGTTTTTGTGGCCGATTGAATCAAAGAATAAATGAAATGAAATGATAGTGTCGGGTACATAGTAGGTGCTCTGTAAGTATCTGAATGAGGAGTTGAGAAATTCCACCCTCAAAACAACCCTAATCCACGGGACTCCTATCCCTGTGTTCCAAAGAGGGAGTCCAGGCTCCGAGGAAGGAGGGTATCCTGTCTAGTTTCAAACAGCTGGCACCCCAGACGGAGCCACGAGTTCCCAGTTCTCAACCATTCAGCCCCCTTAATTCTCAAAAAAAAAATAAAGAAAAAGAAAACGAACGGAGGAGGTAGGCTCGGAAGAAAATAAATAAAATTATTATATCCTAATCACGCAGTACAAATGGAGGTTAAATAAGAACAGGGAGAAATCGGGGGCCCGAGGACAGCATGTGGGGACACCTTTCCCCCCCTGCCCCTAAAAACCCACACCCTGTTCAATAAATACCCCTCCCAAGAGACCCAGAAGTCCCAGCCCCCTAAAGAGTCCAGGCTGAAGAGTCTTGGGTCGAGCCCCTCACTTCACAGAGGAGGGCAACTGAGGCCCAGAGGGTCACCCGGCAAGTTCGTGGTTCCGGGGACCCTGGGAGGTCTCCTCTGGCCGCCCCCGGAGCCCCCCTGAGCGGGCGCCCCGCGCATTGAACTCACACCTGGACGCGGTAGCCCCCCGCCCGCCTCCGGCAGAGCCTCCGCACCCACACCCAGTAGAGGGTCAGCATGATGGCCCAGTAGCCCACGTAGGCGCCGGCCCCCGCGGCCAGGTGGCGGGCCTCGGCCGCGCGGGAGGCGCCGCTCCAGTCGGCCCGGGCCTCGTGGACCACGCTGCGGACCAGCCCGCCGAGCAGCAGCAGCGCCCACAGGGCCAGCGGCAGCACCGGCACGTAGTTGGCGGCCAGCCGGCGGCGGCCGGACGTGCCCCAGCCGCTCTGGCTCATGGTCGCCAGCGCCAGGAACTTGGCGGGCAGGAGGCCGCCCATGTAGAGCGGCGCGTAGAGCGACAGCAGCAGCAGCCGCGGGCAGCCCCGCAGCCAGGCCGCGAAGGCCGCCTTGGCCAGCGCCACGCCCTGCACGCACAGCAGCACCCAGAGCAGCGCCCACGGGCGGCCCGCGTAGAAGAGCCGCAGCACCGTGGCCGCCACGAAGAAGGGGAAGAGGCCCGAGACCACCGCCTCGTAGGTCATCCACGCGTGGTGCCGGTGCCACCAGAGCGCGTTGTACAGCCACTCGCGGAAGTACGACTTGGACCAGCGCGTCTGCTGGCTCAGCCAGCGCAGGAAGGAGGAGGGCGTCTCCGAGTAGCAGCGGGACCGCGAGGTGTACCTGGACGGGTGGGGGGAGACAGGGCCGTCAGCGCGGCTCCCCCGGGGCCCCCGGACAGAGAGCGGGAGCCGGAAATGGCCCCTGGGGCAAGTTTTCTCAGCCTCTGTGGGCCTCGGGGTTCTTGACGCCCGCCTGGGTCCTTGCACTCTTTCATCAGTAGAAACCGATAAAAGGCCAGAGGAGAAATTCCAGTAAGGCTTTATTGCGACTCCTGCTGCAAGTAACAGGTTCCCTTGCTCGCTGGGGGAAGGGGGAGGGGACACGGGGACGAGCTGGTCCCTTCCATGGGGTGAGGGTCGGCGCGGATCAGTGGGTGGGCTGGAGGGGGTAGCTTAGGTGGCCTGCCCACCGCCTTGGTGGTGCCGTGGGCAGGGATCTTGCACAGGACCCTGCTCTTGCTCCCCACACCTCAGAAGTGGCGCTTGAGGTTTGGCCTTTTTGTAGCTTGTTGTTCAGAATTTGCCCCAGCTGCATATGTGTGCAGTTATTTTTAGTCTCTTATAGTTTCTTTGTATTTTGTTGCTGGAGGAGATGTTTGTTTAGGCGCAAGCACTGCAGTAAAGGGTCCCAGGTCCCAGCCTGTCTCATTCTCCTATGTAAAATGGGGTCGATAATGGTTCCTACCTAATAGATGAGGATTAAACGCTAAGTGCTTAGGGCCAGTATATAGTACTTGCTCAATAGATGATAACGACTGCTACTATTTTTATTACGACGAATGTAACTACTGGCATTACTAATATCACTGCGGTATTACTAATGCTATCACTAATCTATCACGAATACTATTCTTGGCAGGCACCATGGTGAGGAACAAGCCAGGCATGGTTCCTACCTAGGGTAGCCCATGCGTTAGAGCTTCTCAATGGAACCACTACGCTCCCTTCCTGTGGCTCTGGCAGACATGACTAATCAATCCCTCCCCGGTTTCCAGCCCAGCCCACGCAAAGCTAGAATCGCTTGTACGGAGCATCACCTTAGGTGGCCTCCAGCAGTCAGTTTGTTAGGAGGGGTCAAACTAGTCTATCCCCGCGGGCACTGTTTGACAGTGTCCAGTCTCCTTCCCCTGTGTCACCTGACATCCTCAGGGTCCTCCCTGCTAATCCTCTTCCTCCCTGCAGTCTGTACTCAAAACAGCTGGAGGGATCCTGTTAGAACAACATGCCACCCCTCTGCTCAAACCCCCTCCTCGTGGCTCCCTCATCTGTAAGTTCACAGTTCTTACTGTGGCGCACAAGCCTTTCATGCGTGGACACCTCCAACCCAAGCCCCGTGAACTCTCTGTCCTCTCCTGACACTCTCTCCCTTGCTGCGCTATTTCCTGCCCATCCTTATCTTACCCTAATTTAACATTTCACTCCCTACCTGGAAACTTCCTATTCCCCTTCCTGGCTTTATGTGTCACCTTCGCGTGTATCGTTATCTAATACACTATATGTTCTATTTACATATTTTATTTATTGTCTGTCTCCCCAATCAATGTAAGCATGAATTTGCATCTCTTTTGTTTGCTGCTGCATCCCCAGAGCTGAAAACATTGGCAGCACTTAAAGAATATTTGTCAAGTGAATGAATGCATGGGTTCCCTTGGTATACCCCGAGTTGTCTCTGGTGCTGTCACCGAGTCTAACTTCATAGAAATCCCTTTCCTCTGAACTTCACTGGTCTAGCCCGTACACCCCCTGAGCCTCATTGAATCACATCTCTTCTTCCTGAAGCACTTACTAGAGTGTAGGCACTCCCCTCCTCTCCCACTTGAATCTTCTCACTCACTCTCTCACTAGTTAGATCCCACTCTATTGATCTCTTTCTCTCCCCACAGATTGGGGTAATCTGTGCTCTCCATGGTAGGGCCATCTGGCCCCATCTGAGGTTGTATCTTCTAGGCGGAATTCCCACCCTCACCTTACCCAACTAAGTAGAGTCCACGGGGTCACATGGTTCAATGCAAATGCCCCTGTGGTATCTTCCACTCTCCCCTAATGTCTCACTGGGTGTTGCTCCCTGATTCAACACAAATGCCACTTCTGCTCCATAGGGTTTCTTTCCCTCTCCCCTAAAATCTCACTTGATAGAGCTCACTTGAAATTTACTTTAGGTTTCGAGAGTTTCCAGCACACGCACACACACACACACACACACACACACACACACACACATTTGCTGGGACTCAACCACCCTAACCCTCAGCTTACTTGGTGGCATAGCCCATGCTGAGCATGCGGTTGGTGAGGTGACGGTCATCCCCAAAGGTGCAGTGGGTGCCCAGGAACTTCTGATTGTACCAGGCCTCAAGGAACTGCTGCAGGAGGTTGTTCCTGTATAGGCCTAGGTGGGGAAGGGAGTACAGAAGCATCAGCCTCTGCTGTTGCCAACACCATCCCCAGTCCTATCTCCAAACCAGCTCGTCTCCAATCCCAACCCCATCCTTAACCATCTTCATCCCATTCTCAACCTGTCTCCAATGACAACTCCAGCCCCAGTCCTGTTCTCAACCTCAAATCCTTCCTCACCCCCACACCCATCCCAAACTTGCCCCAGTCCTGTTCCTGACCCACACCCACTTTGACTGCAAACCCATCCCCAATCTCGCATCCATTCTCAGCCCCATCCCCTACCCATCCTCATCCAAAAACCCATCTCCAACCCTAAACCTAGCACCAACACTGTCCTTGACTCCAAACCCATCTCTTCGCCTTCCCCAAACCCTCCCCCAGCCCCAATCCCAATCCCCATCCACACCCTTTCTCCAACCCATTCCCAACACCAAAAACCATCCCCACCTCCAACTTCCAATCTTATCCCTATCCCCAGTTCCTGCCCCAGCCCCATCTTTGTCCCCAATCTCAATCACGTCTTCAATCCATTCTGGCTCCCCTTCTCCCTTCCCTCTCTGCCCCATCCATGGCCCTCCCAAGCCCTACCCCTGCTCACCTAGGGGACCACTGATGCAGGACACGCAGTGGAAGTAGCTCTGACAAGCCCGCTCCACATTGAAGGCCACCCAGTACCGCAGGCTGCTTAGGAAGCTGACCCAGGAGTCCAGAGGGTTAAGGATCCGCACGTCGCCCCCAACAGCCCCTACCCGGGGGTCCTCGTCCAGCACCTGCACCAGCTCCAGCAGTGCCACAGGGTCCAGCCTCGTGTCTGAGTCACAGACCTGTCAGGTGGAAGGGACCAGGGTCAGCCGAGATCCCTGCATGGGGTTGGTAATTGAGGGGAGGGCACCAAGGGATAGGGAGGAGCTGGGACACTCTGCAGCCAATCTGAACACAACTTTGAACTTTTTAGTCACTTTCAATATTTAATCACATTTTAACATGACCTCTTCCCCAACACCCATGCTCTTGTATAATACCATCTTCTGGTGTGTGGGCAAGATCTGTAACTTGCTTCTAACCAATAGAATATGGCCAAAGTGATGACATATAACTCTCATGATTGTATTACCTTGTATGGAAATGGTGAAGGAGTTTTGCAATGTAATTAAGGTCCCTAATCTGTTGGCTTTAAATTAATCAAAGAGAGAGTATCCTGGGTGGGCCTGACCTAATTAGGTGAGCCCTTTAAAAGAGGGTCTAGAAGTCAGAGACATTCCCTTGCTGGTCTTTTTAAAAATTAATTAATTAATTAATTAATTAATTAATTAATTAATTTTTGGCTGTGTTGGGTCTTTGTTGCTGCACGCGGGCTTTCTCTAGTTGCGGCAAGGAGGGGCTACTCTTCGTTGCGGTGTGTGGGCTTCTCATTGTGGTGTCTTCTCTTGTTGCGGAGCACGGGCTCTAGGCACACAGGCTCAGTAGTTGTGGCGCTCAGGCTTAGTTGCTCCGTGGCATGTGGGATCTTCCCCGACCAGGGCTCAAACCCGTGTCCCCTCCATTGTCAGGCGGATTCTTAACCACTGCGCCACCAGGGAAGCCCCTCTCTCCCTGGTCTTGATGAGGCAAGCTGCCATGAGTTCTATGACGGCAAAGAAACAAATTCTGCCAACAAACACATGAGCTTGGAAGAGGCCCCTGAGCACTAGATAAAACCCAGCTCTAGCTGACATCATGACTGCAGCCTGATGATACCATAAACAGAGGATCCAGTTAAGCTTTGCCCAGACCCCTAACCCATGGAAACTCTGAGATAATAAATGTGTTTTGTTTCAAGCTGCCAAATGTGTGGAAATTTGTTACGCAGCAATTAAAAAAAAATAATGCAGTGCATTCATTAATGAATGAATCACTACATTGAATGGATGAATGAATGACAAAATGAACAAATAAATCTCTCTATTGAATAGATAGGTAAATGGATGGGTAAATGAACAAGAGAATCTCAACACTGAATGAATGAAGAAGGGAAGAAACAGAATGAACCAATCTCTACATTTAATGGATAAGTGAATGAATAAGTGAATGAATGATCTCCATATTGGATGGACAGATGGATGCACGAATGAATGAGTGAAAGAATGAATCTCTACATTAGATGAAGAAAAGATGGAATCTCTCCATTGAATGAATGAATAAATAAAGGAATGAATGATCCCTATTTTGGCTGATTAGATGAATGAATGAGTGAAGAAAAGAAAGGACTACAATGAAAGAAGGAAGGGAAAGAGGGAGGGAGACAGTCTATACTGAATGGATGAATGAATCTTTATGTTAAATGGATGGATAAAGGGATGGATGAGTGAATGAGTGAGTTAAGGAAAGTCTCTGCATCAAATGGATGAATGAATGAAGAAACGAGGGAAAGAAGGAAGCAATCTCTTCGTTGGATGGATAAATGAATGAATAAAATGAAGGAGTGATTTCCCTATTGGATAGGTGGATACATGGACGTGTGAATGATTGAGCGAAGGAAAGAATCTCTCCACTGAATGGATGAATGAGTAAAGGAAGGAAAGAAGAGGTTCATTCCGATCTCTAGATTGAATGAAGGATCCGAGGGAAGTGGGATTCGGGGTGTCAGGGCCACGGATGCGGCGCGGGTGCCTTCCACTCACCTGCACGTAATCCACCGAGTCGCCGAGCGCCTTGAAGGCGGTGTACATGACCTCGCGCTTGCCGCCCCAGCGCTGCGCCACGCACACGCACCTGCGGGTCCTCACCAGCGCCTCCACCGCCAGCCGCCCGGGATCCTCGGCCTCCACCTCCCGGTAGGCGCCCTCGCCCGCCGCGCCCGCCGCCGCAGGTTCCCACGGCTGGTGGTAGTTGCTCTCCCACACGTAGGTGGCGGGGTCCTCGTCGGCGAAGACCTCGCGGAACATGTCGACCATGTAGAGGTCCTCGGCGCGGTTGCCGTCCACCACCATGAGGATGCGCAGCCGCGCACGCGGGTACACGAGGGCGCGCGCGGACACCAGGCACTGGCGCAGGTACGCGGGGTCCTCCTGGTATGCGGAGATGGTCAGCGCCACGCTGCGCGCCGTGGCCGCGTCCGGGGGGCCCCGCGCCGCCGCCCGCCGCGCCGCCGCCGCCGCCACCCGCCGGTGCTCCAGGTACGCGAAGAGGCTCTGCGCCACCAGGTGCACCGAGAGGAAGGCCCCGTAGAGGCCGAAGGCCAGGAGGCCGTAGCGATCCGAGGCCAGCGGCACGCCGGCGGCGTAAGCCCAGGTCATGAGGCCCAGGATGAGCAGCGCGAAGGCGATGGTCAGCACCCTCCGGGCCAGGCCGGAGCAGTGGCGGGCTGCGGGGCTGGGCTTGGGCACGTCCTGCCAGGGAGCGGAGAGAGGGGATAGGAAGGGGAAGAGGGTCCTGAAATGCCTCCCCGGGGGAAGGGAAGCCCTCCTGGGTTTTGTTTCCAGGCCGGTGATAACATACCCTTTCCGTAAAGAAAATCCCCTGGGTACTGCAAAGTTATTTTCATTGACGAAAATAAATGTGGCAGTTATCAAGGCTGAATGCCTGCTTATATTGATTCTAGTACATTTTTTTTCACATTTTTAACAGCTTTTAAATCCACGAGGATTACACTCGGTGGAGTGTCACAGTTTAATAAACAAAGGTTTCCCTCCTCCTTAGTGGCACAGAAAATAATGATCCATCTCATAAAGGTTTCTTAGTGTTAAGATAATACTAGTAATACTAATATACATCTAAAAGAAGAATGCAATGTGATATGCGCCAGGCGGTGCTCTAAACCTTTTATAGGAACTAACTTATTTGAATCCTCACAACAGCCCTATAAGCTAGGTACTATTATTACCATCCCCATTTTACAGATGAGGCAACTGAGTCACACAGAGGTGCAGCAACCTGCCCAAGGTCTGCCTGGAAAGCAGAGAAGCCAAGTTTTTTGTTTGTTTGTTGCATTAAAAAAAATGTTTATTGAAGTATAGTTGATTTACAGTGTTGTGTTAATTTCTGCTGTACAGCAGTGATTCAGTTAAACATATATATTCTTTTCCATATGCTTTTCCATTATAATTTATCACAGGATATTGAATATAGTTCCCTGTGCTATACAGGAGGACCTTGTTGTTTATCCATTCTATATAGAATAGTTTGCATCTGCTAATCCCAAACTCCCAATCCTTCCCTCCTCCCCCTTGGCAACCACGAGTCTGTCAGAGAAGCCAAGATTTGAACCCTAAGAATCCAGTCACTAAACCACAACCTTATATACTGGCTTTACTCCTCAGGAGCGCCCCGGGGCACAGAGAGTGTTTCCTGCCGCCACCAAACAGATGGCAAAACTGAGGATTGACTAGCCAGGAGGAGTGGCTGGCAGGGCCAGGTGTCCAGTACATGTGGCTGGAACAGCTCAGAATCAAAGGGGAGGAGGTGCCTCTGTTTTCTCATCTGTAAAATGGGGGTTTAGCCCCTTCCATGTGCCAAGCACTGCTCCATGGGAGGTAGGTACTGTTCCCCCCTCCTGTTACAAATAAGGAAACTGAGGCACCAGGAGGTGTATTCTCTCGTCCAAGGTCACTAGGCTCCATCGTCCTCTACGCTAAACCGCCTCCTCTGTCACCAGTTCCCATCTCTTGGGCTTATGGTGAGTTAAATGAATCACTAAGCTGTAGAGCTGCACTGTCCAATAGGGGACCCACCAGCCACATGTGGCTACAGGACACTTGAAATGTAACCAGTACCACTGAGGAACTGAATTTTTAATTTTATTCAATTTAAGTGTTTAAATTTAGTTAATGAT
>NW_023503208.1:0-36105 GCF_009873245.2 Balaenoptera musculus
GTAAAACATTATAAAGATTCTCCTGCTGATCTTGAAGAAGAAAACTACCATCTTCTGGAGGTGGTGAATAGCTTGTAGAAGATGAGAGTAGCACCCAGTTGACAGCCAGAAGGAAAGTGGGGACCTCAGTCCTACAACCACATGACACAGTATTCTGCCAACAACCAGTGAGCTGGAAAAAGGACCCTGGGCCTTAGATGAGATTTCAGCCTTGTCAAACTTGATTTCAACCTTGTGAGACCCTTAGGAGGGAATCCAACTACACCATGCCTGGAGTTCCAACCCACAGAAGCTGTAAGATAATAAATGGTTGTTGTTTTGTGGTAATTTGTTATCCAGCAATAGAAAACTAATAATACAACTTTCAACTGTATTTTATTTTCACAATCATGGAGTGTCATAAATTTTTGATCACTTAGATCCATAAACCCAATGAAATGATGGTTAAAAAAGTGAGAGAAGGAGGCTTTCAAAGTTATATTTCAGGAAAGTAGGACTTGCTACAGACCAAAAGAAGAATCCTTTTGCCCTTTCCTTGTCTACATACTGGGAAAAAGTGTCTGCTGTTTAATTTTTCAGGGATCCAGAATATCAAGGGTATCTAAACCACTTCAAGTCCTTGGAATCCTTCCTCAAGCAAGTCAGGTGTTGTCTTTCTATTATGTACCCATATATTGGTCTAAAGGGTTAAGACCAGTCAGAAGCATCTGTGTACACACAATGGGGGAATCATTAATTAATAGACTAGCAGCATTTTAGATACCTTCTCTTATTTACCATTTTTCAATAAAAGATTTATGGCCTCTTCATCTCAGAATTCTACAGTCTAGTAGGGGGAGGCAAGAATAAATATAAAGATTTAACAAAATTAAATAATCAGTGCATAATGTCAGAAGAAAGTATAAAGTACTAGTTGAGTGGTGGAAACTGTAAGTTTCCACAGAAGGGAAAGATTATTTTAAGCTACATTATTCAGGCAGAGCTTCATGGCATAGCTAGGACTTAATAAGTATAATTGTTTTAATTCAATAAGTATAATTGAATAGAGGGAGAGAAGGAGGAATGATGTTCTGATGAAAGAAAATGATGTGTGAACAATCATGCAGATAAGAAGTAATGTGTGTTTGAGGTCAGTGAATAAATAGACCTGCTTGCCTGGAAGGGGAGAGTATGTTTGTGAGTGACAAGGTTGTAAACGTAGGTTGGTGCCAGATTGTGGAAGACTTTGAATATCAACTTAAAGAGTAAATTCCACAGGCATTACATGCTCTGTCATCTTGAGGAGGACACTATTAATTTTCATTTATACGTCTCTGTAAAATTGAAGAAGGTAGTTGTTATACCTCTCTTCATCCGTAGCAAGAAAAAGAGAAGAGTTGGGCTTTACCACTAGAAGGAAAGAGTCCCGATGACAGAGATGATAGCTCCACTGCTCTGCACTGAGAAGGTCATATCTATAGTACTATTTCACTTCTGGATACTATATATTAGAAGGGGCACTAACCAAGTAGAGCAAGTCCAGGGAAGACCTCAAAGCAAATTATATCTCTTATGAAAACTTGGGTTTTGGAGGTGAATTGGCATGTCTTGCCTTACGGGATGATTGATTACCCCTTATGTTTTTGATAGGCTTTTAGGAATAATGCCTTACATGGAGGAGACTTTATTGAGTGTTGCCTTTGCAACCTCAACTATGATAACCATTGAACTGCTTTCATTTTTCCTCAAGCATCAGCAAACAGCTATTATAAATGGAACCTGTTTAATATATACTGAGCAAAAAACATTTCTGAACTAGGGGCAGCAGCTGCTGGTGGTGTGTGTGATTGCTTGAGCCCTCATAATTTCAGGCTTAAAAATTACAGATATTATCAGAATCTAATATCACACCTCTTCTCTTAAATAAGACTCCAGAGACATAATTTGATTGTATCACTTGCTAGTTCTACAAAAAACAACAACAAAAATATGCTTAAGTTTCTGTTCTATTCTTAGGGCCACTCTTCACTACATGATTGAGGCTACTTAGTAAAAATTTAGAAACACACAGTGCTTTCAAAATTAAATGGGAGCAGTGGAGTAGAAGCTTGTTGAAATGGAAAGAGTGCCAAAATGTAAACAAATGATCTAGGTTCTTATCCTCACTCTGCTGTTTTCTTAATTTTTTAAATTGAAGTATAGTTGATTTACAATATTATATTAGTTTCAGATGTAAACATTGTGACAATATTTTTATAGATTAAACTCAATTTAAAGTTAATATAAAATATTGGCTATATTCCCTCTGCTGTACAAAATATCTTTGTAGCTTATTTATTTTATACATAGTAGTTTGTGCATCATAATCCCCTACCCTTATTTTGCCCCTTCCCCCTCCCTCTCTCCACTGGTAAGCACTAGTTTGTTCTCTATATCTGTGAATCTGTTTCTGTTTTGCTGTATTCATTCCTTTGTTTTATTGTTTATATATAAGTGATAACATACAGTATTTGTCTTTCTCTGTCTGACTTATTTCACTAAGCATAATATCCTACAGGTACATCCATGTTGTTGCAATTGACTAAATTTCATTCTCCTTTATGGCTGAGTAGTTTTCCATCATATATATATCTCACATCTTCTTTATCCATTCATTAGTTGATGGGCACTTGGGTGGCTACCAAGTCTTGGCTATTGTAATAGTGCTGCTATGAACACTGGGGTGCGTGTATCTTTTTGAATTAGTGTTTTCATTTTCTTTGTATATATATCTAGGAGTGGAATTGCTGGGTCATATGGCAGTTCTAGTTTTAGTTTTTGAGGGACCTCCATGCTGTTTTCAATAATGGCTGCCCCAATTTACATTCCCACCAACAGTGTAAAAGGGTTCCCTTTTCTCCATATCCTGTCCAACATTTGTTATTTGTAAATAGTTTGATGATAGCCATTCTGACAGATCTGAGGCAGTATACCCCTGTGGTTGTTTTTTTTTTTTTTAATTTTATTTATTTATTTATTTATTTATGCTGTGTTGGGTCTTCATTTCTGTGCGAGGGCTTTCTCTAGTTGTGGCAAGCGGGGGCCACTCTTCATCGCGGTGCGTGGGCCTCTCACTATCGCGGCCTCTCTTGTTGAGGAGCACAGGCTCCAGATGCGCAGGCTCAGTAGTTGTGGCTCACGGGCCTAGCTGCTCCGTGGCATGTGGGATCTTCCCAAACCAGGGCTCGAACCTGTGTCCCCTGCATTGGCAGGCAGATTCTCAACCACTGTGCCACCAGGGAAGCCCACCCCTGTGGTTTTAATTAATTAATTAATTGATTTATTTTTGGCTGTGTTGGGTCTTCGTTTCTGTGTGAGGGCTTTCTCTAGTTGCAGCAAGCGGGGGCCACTCTTCATCGCAGTACACAGGCCTCTCACTATCGCGGCCTCTCTTGTTGTGGAGCATAGGCTCCAGACGCGCAGGCTCAGTAGTTGTGGCTCACAGGCCCAGTTGTTCCGCGGCATGTGGGATCTTCCCAGACCAGGGCTCAAACCCGTGTCCCCTGCACTGGCAGGCAGATTCTCAACCACTGCACCACCAGGGAAGCCCACCTTGTGGTTTTGATTTGCATTTCTCTGATACTTAGCAATGATGAGCATCCTTCATGTGCCTGTTAGCCATCTGTATGTCTTCTTTGGAAAACTGTCTATTCAGGTCTTCTGCCCATTTTTTAATTGGGGCGTTTGAGTTTTTTGAGCTATTTATATATTTTGGATATTAACCCCTTGTCAGTCTCATCATTTGCAGATACTTTCTCCCATTCCATAGGTTGTCTTTTCACTTTGTTGATCGTTTCCTTTCCTGTGCAAAAGATTTTCAGTTCAGTTAGGTCTCATTTGTTCATTTTTGCTTCTATTTATTTTGCTTTAGGAAACTGATCCAAGAAAATGTTGCTGTGATTTATGTCATAGAGTGTCCTGCCTATGTTCTCTTCTAGAAGTTTTATGGTTTCAGGTCTTACAGTTAGGTCTTTAATCCATTCTGAGTATATTTTTGTATATAGTGTGAGGAAATGTTCTAATCTCATTCTTTTATAAGTAGCTTTCCTGTTTTCCCAGCACCACTTGTTGAAGAGACTGTCTTTTCTCCATTGTATATTCTTGCCTCCTTTGTCATAGATTAATTGACCATAGACACGTGGGTTTATTTCTGGGCTCTCAATTCTGTTCCATCAATATATGTGTCTGCTTTTGTGTCAGTACCATGCTGTTTTGATCACTGTAGCTTTGTAGTATAGTCTGAAGTCAAGGAGCATGATACCTCCAGCTTTGCTTTTTTTTCCTCAAGATTTCTTTGGAAATTTGGAGTCTTATGTGGTTACCTATAAATTTTAGGATTTTTTTTCAGTTCTTTGAAAAATGTCATGGGTGTATGGATATTTTAGAAATATTAATTCTTCCAATCCAAGAACATGGGATATCTTTCCACTTCCTTATATCATCTTCAATCTCCTTCATCAATGTTTTTTAGTTTACAGAGTATAGGTCTTTCACCTCATTGATTAAATTTATTCCTAGATATTTTATTCTTTTTGATGTGATTTTGAATGGGGTTGTTTTTTTTTTACTTTCTCTTTTTGATAGTTCATTATTACTGTATAGAAATCTACAGATCCCCTTCTCCACCTTTTAATGTCATCTTTTATATCTTCATGTTTATCACTTCACTGATTATTGTAGTTATAATTGCTTTTACAATCTTTGTCTTTTAATATTCTTGCTAGCTTATTTAAGTGGTTGTACCACAGCCTTTACTATATATTTGCTTTAATAGTGGAATTTTTCCTTTTCTATAAATTCTTACTTCTTGTTCTAGCCTTTTTTTTTTTCCACATAGAGAGGACACTTTAACATTTCTTTTAGGGTAGGTTTAGTATTTGATGAACTCTTAGGTTTTCTTGTCTGAGAAATTATTTATCTCTCCTTCAATTCTATGTGATAATCTTACTGGTTAGAGTTTCCTAACATTGCAGGTTTTTTTCCCTTTCATTACTTTAAATATATCTTTCTGCTCCCTTCTGGCCTGCAAAGTTTCTGCAGAAAAATCAGCTGATACCCTTATACAGGTTCCCTTTTATATGACTCTTTGTTTTATTCTTGCTTCCTTTAGAATTTTCCCTTTACCTTATCATTTGCCATTTTAATTATGATTTGTCTTGGGGTGGGTCTCTTTGGGTTCATCTTGTTTGGGATTCTCTGTGCTTCCTGTGCCTGGGCATCTCTTTCCTTCTTCAGGTTTGGGAAGTTTTCTACAATAATTTCATCAAATACATTTTTGGTGCCGTTCTCTCTCTCTTCTCCCTCTGGGTCCCATATAATGTCAACATTGGTACACTTGATGTTGTCTTAGAGGTCTCTTAAACTGTTCTCATTTTTTATTTGTTTTTCTTTTTGCTCTTCTTATTGGTTGATTGCCATCATTCCATTTTCCAGATCACTTATTCATTCTTCTGTATCACCTGCTGTTAATTCCTTCTAGTATGTTTTTCATTTAATTTACTGTATTATTCAGCTCTGACTGGTTCCTTCTTATATTGCTAAATGTGTATTATATTGTTCTGGATGGAATGTTTTATATATACTTATTAAATCTTTCTTGTCTAATGTGTCAATTAAGACCAGTGCTTCCTTATTGATTTTCTGTCTTGATGATCTGTTTATTGGTGTAAATGGGGTGTTTAAGTCCCCTAGTATTGTTGTGTTACTTTCAATTTTTCCCTTTAAGTTTGTTAATATTTGCTGTATGTATTTACATACTTCTATCTTGGGTGCAAATATATTTACAATTGTTATAGCTTCTTATTGAATTGATCCCTTTTTCATTATGTAATGTCCTTTGTTGTCTCTTGCTAAGTTATTTGTTTTAAAGTCTATTTTTCCTGATAATAAGTATTGCTACTCCAGCTTTCTTTTCATTTACATTTGTATGGAATACCTTTTTCCATCCCCTCACTATCAGTCTGTGGGTGCTTTAGATCTGAAGTGAGTCTCTTGTAGGCAGCATATAAATGGTTCTTGTTATTTTATCCATTCAACCACTCTGTCTTTTAATTGGAGCATTTAGTTCATCTACATTTAAAATAATTACAGATAGGTATGTAGTTATTGCCATTTTGGTTATTGTTTTCATGGTGTTTTGTGGTTCTCTTTTGTGCCTTTCTTCTTTGTTCTCTTCCCTTGTGATTTGATGACTAACTTTACTGTTATGCTTGGATTATTTTTTCTTCTTCTGCATGTATCTATTATAGATATTTGTTTTTTGATTGCATGAGGTATATATATTTAAGTTGATGATCCTTTAAGTTCAAACACATTCTAAAAACTGCCTTTTCACTCCGCTCTCCACGTTTAATGCTTTTGACATCATATTTTACATCTTCTTGTTTTTTGCATACTTAAGCCCTTATTGTGGGTGTAGATAATTTTACTAATTTTTTGTCTTTTAACCTTTCTACTTAAAGAAGTTCCTTTAACATTTCTTGGAAAGCCAGTTTAGTGGTGCTGAACTCTTTTAGCTTTTGCTTGTCAGGGAAACTCTTTATTTCTCCTTCAAATATGAATGATAGTCTTGCCTGGTAGAGTATTCTTGGTGTTAGGTTTTTCCTTTCATCATTTTGAATATACCATGCCACTTCCTTCTGGCCTGCAAAGTTGCTGCTGAAAAGTCCGCTGATTGCCTTATGGGAGTTCCCTTCCATGTAACTAGTTGCTTTTCCCTTGCTACTTTTAAGATTTTCTTTTTATCTTTAATTTTTGTCATTTTAATGACAATGTGTCTTGGTGTGGATCTCTTTGTTTTCATCTTGTTTGACTCTCTGTGCTTCCTGGGCCTGGCTGTCCATCTTCCTTTCCAAGTTAGAGAAGTTTTCAGCTATTATCTCTTGATATATATTCTCTGCCATCTTTCTCTCTTTCTTCTCCTTCTGAGACCCCCTATAATGCAAATGTTAGTATGCTTGATGTTGGCACAAAAGTCTCTTAAACTATCCTCATTTTTTTAAATCTTTTTTTCTTTCTATTCAGCTTAGTTGAGTTCCACTGCTCTGTCTTCCAGTTTTCTGAGCCATTTCTTTGAATTATCTGATCTATTGCATATTCCTTCTAGTTACTTTATTTCAGTTATTCATTGAATTCTTCGTGTCTGTTTGGTTCCTCTTTATGTTTCCTAACTCTATGTGAAATTTTCACTCATCCCAAGTTTGTTGAGCACCTTTATAATCATTAAATTGAACTCTTTATTGGGTAGATTGCTTATCTCCACTATGCTTAGTTCTTCTGGGATTTCATCTTGTTCCCTCATTGGAACATATTCCTTTGTTACCTCATTTTGTCTAATTCTTAGTTTTTATTTCTATATATTAAGTAGGGCAGTTACTTTTCCCAGTCTTGGAGAACTGGCTTTATGTAAGAGATGTCTTATGGGGCCCAGCATCACACTGCCCTCTGGTCACCAAAACTATATGCTCTAGTGGTTCCCCTTATGTGGGCTCTTCTGTTGTGGCAAGGCTGACTACTGTGGACATGCCAGTAGGTGGAGATGGTCCCTGGACCAGTTGGCTGCCATCCTCTGCCTCCTGCAGAGGCACTAACCCACTGGTGGTTGTGACCAGTCTCAGGACAGCTGCTTGCAGGGACCAGGGAATTCCTGAGCTGTTGCTGGACCACTAGTAGATGGGGTTGTGTCCCCACATTGCTACCTTCCTGGCCTGGTGTGTCCTGCGACTGGTGTGTCCTGGGACTGGTGCTGACTGGCTTGTGGGTGGGCAATACCCATGTGCTAATGGGCTAGAGTGAGCACTCCAAAATGGCACTTGCCAGCACCAGTGTCTTTGTGGTAGAATGATCTTCAAAATGGCCACCACCAACATCTATGTCCCCATAGGGAGTCCCAGTTGTCTTCTGCCTCTCTGGGAGGCTCTCTAAAATCAACAAGTGTATTGGACCCATACTCCTTTCCACTTACTGCTTCCATGCTGGGCCTCAGAGTGTGTGATCTTTTCCATGAACCCTTTAAGAGCAGAGTCTCTTTTTCCTACAGCCCTCTGGCTCTCCTATATGCAAGCCCCACTGATCTTCCAAGGCAGATATTCTGGATGCTTGTCTTCTAGGTGCAGGATCCTTTAGCTGGGGTGCCCTAAGTGGGGCTTGGACACCTAGATCCTTTGGGAGAAGCTCTGCAATTGTGATTATCCTCCATTTATAGGTCACCTACCCAGGAGTGTGGGTCTGACTATACCACATATCTGCCCTTCTTATCCTTCTTGTTGTGTTTTCATTTTTTTATCTTTTGTCATGGAAAATATTTTTGTGCTAATTTTCAGGTAGTTCTCATCAATACTTGCTCTGTAAATAGTTGTAATTTGCGTGTGCCCATGGAGGAGGTGAGCTCAGGATTTCCGACTCTTCCACCTTGGTCACAACCCCACCTTATCGAGCTTTAAATCAGAAAACATCTGGTGTCTTATTTATCAGGTTCACCCAATGTAAGTCCCAAACTGGGTAGGTGCCCCAAAGGAAGTACAGTTCCTTGTAGTCTTGGCATAGAATCTGTAATTCAATATCTAATATACATTAGAGATTATCCCCATGCCAGTTGTTTATCACTTAATCTCTGGAAGTACTTTTTTTCCTAAGTGTGCACACCCTCAGTTTTTTTCATGGAATCTGGTTGCAAAATAATATTCAGTTTACATGACTAGTGTTCATAACCAAGTGTCTTATTATACAATCTATGACATAAATTAAGACATACCTACAATGTGCCATGTTTGAGTATATGCATGAACACATGTACTTGTGTCTTTCAATTCAAGTGTTATATAATCATACAACCATATAATTAATATTTATGTTTTATTATTTCAACATACAAAATAGGCAGATCTGGCCCTGAGAAAAGTTTTGAAGCAACAGGTTTGTCTGACATCTCTTATACCTCATTAAAGGTTAATCTTCATATGACATGCCTGCCTGTGCTCCCTTTCAATAAGGCCTTCATTTCAAGATTTCACTCTATACCCATCCTGGTGATGGTTTTTATCATAAATGGATGTTGAATTTTTTCAGATTTTTCTGCATCTATTGAGATGATCACATGATTTTTTTATCTTTCTGTTTGTTAATGTGATGTATCACATTGATTGATTTGAGGATGTTGGAGCATCTTTGCGTCCTTGAAATAAATCCCCCTTGATCATGATGTATGATCCTTTTAATGTGATATTGAATTGGTTTGCTAATGTTTTGCTGAGGATTTTTCCATGTATGCTTATCAGGGATATTGACCTGTAGTTGTCTTTCTCATGGAATCCTTGTCTAGTTTTGTTATCCAGGTAATGCTGGCTTCATAAAATGAGTTTGGAAGTTTTCTTTCCTTTTCTATTTTTGGTAGAGTTTGAGAAGGATTGGTGCTAAGTTGTCTTTGAATGTTTCGTGGAACTCCCCAAGAAAGCCATCTGGTTCTGGATTTTTGTTTGTTGGGAGGTTTTTGATTAGTGATTCAATCTCCTTATTATTAATCAGTCTGTTTAGATTTTCTATTTCTTCATTATTCAGTCTTGGAGGGCTGTATTTCTAGGAATTTATCCATTTCTTGTAGGTTGTTCAGTTTACTGGTGTAAGTCTCTTGGTCCTTTGTATTTCTGTGATATCAGTTGTAACGTCTCCTATTTCATTGCCGTTTATATTTATCTGAGTCTTCTCTTTTTTTCTCCTGGTTTGTCTAGCTAAAGTTTTATCAATTTTGTTTATGTTTCCAAAAGCTACCTGGTAGTTTCATTGATCTTTTCTGTTATCTTTTTAGTCTCTAAGTCATTTCTGCTCTGATCTTTGTTATTTCCTTCCTTCTACTAATTTTAGGCTTCATTTTTTTTTCCTTCTTGTTCTGTTTCCTTGAGGTGTAAAGCTATGTTGTTCATTTGAGATCTTTCTTGTCCCTTGATATAGGCATTTATCATTATGAACTTCCCTCTTAGTTTCTTTTACTTCACTGCATACATTTTATGTTGCATTTCCATTTTCATTTATCTCAAGGTATTTTTTAGTTTCTCTTTTGTTTTTTTCTTTGACCCACTGGTTGTTCAGTCACATAGTAGTAAATCTCCACATACTTGTGAATTTTCCAGTTTTCTTTTGTAATTGATTATTAGTTTCATGCTACCATGGTCAGAAAAGATGCTTGATATGACTTAAATCTTAAATTTAATGACTCATTTTGTGGTCTAACATATGATCTATCCTGAAAAATGTTCCATATATGCCAGAGAAGAATGTGTATTCTGTTGCATTTGGTTGGAATATTCTGCACGTTTCTGTTAAGTTTATTTGGGTTAATGTGTCATTTATTGCCAATGTTTCCTTATTGATTTTCTGACTGTATTATCTATCCATTGAAGAAAGTTGGGTATTAATTCCCCCTAAAATTATCATGCTGCTCTCTATTTCTACCTTTATGTCTGTTAACATTTCCTTTATATACTTAGGTGCTCCTATGTTGGGTGCATACATATTTATAAATTTCATATCCTTTTGTTTGACCACTTTATCATTATATAATGACCTTCTTTGACTCTAATTTCAATTTTTGTCTTAAGGTATATTTTGTCTGATATAAGTATAGCTACCCCAGCTTATTTTTGGTTTCCATTTGCATGAAATATCTTTTATCTTCCTTCCACTCTCACTCTGTGTGTGTCATTAGATTTGAAGTGTGTCTCTTCCAGGCAGCATATAAATGGTTCTTATGTTTTTATCCATTCAGTCACTCTTTGTCTTTTGATTGGATTGTTTGTTTCATTTACATTTAAATTAATTATTTATAGATATGACCTTCCATTTTGTTAATTATTTTCTGGCTGTTTGCAATTTTTCTGTTCTGTTCGTCTCTTGCTGTCTTACTTTGTGATTTGATGATTTTATGTAATAGTATGTTTTGATTCATTTCTCTTTATCTTTTGTTTATCTACTATACAGGAATTAAAGAGGTTCTCATGAGGCTTATAAAAACAACATATATTTGTAACAGTTTATTCTACATTAGTGACAGTTTATGTTTGAATGCATTCTAAAGCTCTACATTTTTACTCCCCCCCCCAATTTTTATGTTTTTGATGTCACAAGTTACATCTCTTCATTTATTGTATCCTTTAAATTATTGTAGTTATAGTTATTTTCACTACTTTTGATTTTTAACCTTCATACTAGCTTTATAAGTGATTAATCCACTGCCTTTACAACATTAGATTATTTTTAATTTCATTATACATTTACCTTTTTTGTGATATTTGTATTTTCTTTTGTTTTCCTGTTAGTAATTAATTTTATTTTGTTTCGGCTTAAAGAAACTTTTTAACATTTCTTGTAACTCCAGTCTAGTGGTGATGAATTCCTTCAGCTTTTGCTTGTCTGGAAAATTCTTTATTTCTCCTCAATTCTGAAGGACAGCTTTGTTGGATAGAATATTTTTGGTTGGCATTTTTTTCTTTCTTTCAGCACTTTGAATACATTGTGCCACTCTCTTCTGGCCTGCAAAGTTTCTGCAGAAAAATCTGCTCATAGTCTTTGAAGGTTCCCTTATATGTTACAAGTTGTTTTTCTCTTGCTGATTTTAAGTCTCTCCTTGTCTTTAACTTTTGGCACTTTAATTATAATATGTCTCAGTGTGGTTCTCTTTGGGTTCATCTTATTTGAAACTCTCTGGATGTCTGTTTCCTTTCACAGGTTAGGGGAGTTTTTAGCCATTATTTCTTCAAATAAGTTTACCACCCCTTTCTCTCTTTCTTCTTCTCTGGGACTCATATAATACAATTGTTGGTCTGTATAATGTGGTCCCATAAGTCTCTCCAGCTATCGTGCCTGTTTTAGTTTCTTTTTTTTTTCCTTTTTACTGCTTTGATTGAGTAGGTTTTACTGCCCTGTCTTTGGGTTCATTAACCCTTTCTCCTCCTTCATCTAGTCTGTTGTTGAACCCTTCTACTGTATTTTTTAGTTCAGTTAATTTCTTTAATTCTGTGACTTTCTATTTGTTATTTTCTTATATTTTCTATGTCTTTGTTGCAATTGTCAGTTTGTGTTTTCCTTGTTCTCCTGAGCTCAGTGAGCATCTTTATGACCATCATTTTGATCTCTTCCTCAGGTAAATTATTCATCTCTATTTCATTGAGGTCTTTTTCTGAGGTTTTATCTTGTTCTTTCATTTGGAACATATTCTTCTCTTTCTCATTTTCCTTGACTCTCTATGTTGGTTTTTGTGCATTAGATAAAACAGCCATTTCTCCTAGTCTTGAAGGAGTAGATTCATTGTAGGCTCTTAACCTTTTCATTCAACCCTGACCTAGCTTTTGGTTTTCCCCAACCTTTAGGATTGTCCAAGCAGCTGACTTAATTTTTTGTTGGTCCCATTAGTTGTGTGTGTGGCAAGACATATCATTGTCTCAAAGGCGAGGATGTCAATCAGCACCTAGCTTTAGGCTGATTGGAAGCCAGATGCTCAGGCAGCAGCTTTAAAGTATGCAAGTATACCTCTTTTAAAGGAAGACTGGGAGATGGGCATTTATGTCTGCTCCCTCTTCCCTGAGGCCTGGGGTAATAGCCAGCTAAGAACTGTTTCTTTCTTTACTACTGTCCCACTATACTTGCGAATATAAACCCCACTGGCCATAAGAGCCAGGCTATCAAGGGATGTGTCCTCTGTGTGGCAGACACAAAAGATGGGCACCAGATGTGTACACAAGCTGCTTTCTCGGAGACACTGACATCCTGGGGTAGGGTGGAGAGAGACCACAAAGATGGTATCCACTAGCCTCCCCAGTTTCTAAAGAGGACTGTAGTGGGCCCCTTACTGTGTGTTTAATTAGAAGCCCATCTCTCAGGCCACAGCTATGAATATAAGCATCTTTTACTAAAAGACTGGGTGCCTCAGTCTGTTGCTTCTCTGTTGTATCCTGGAGGTTGTAGACAGTTAAGAACTCTTTCTCCATTTATAATTCTCCTGTGGGACTCATGAGCATATGCCCCACTGGCCACTAGAGCCAGGCCATCTAGAGGTGTCCCCTTGCTGGCAGCTTCAAAAATTGGGGTATTAGATGAGTGTACAAGCTTCTTTCTGGGAGATGGCAGTGACCTAGAGTGAGGCAGAGGCAGAGTGCAAAACTGGCACCCACCTTTGGAGAGTATTTCAGTAGGCCCCTAGATGTGTGTTAAATTAGATGCCTAGCCATCAGACTGATGATTTAAGATAAGCAAATAAGGCTCTTTCACAGAAAGTCTGGATACTTTTCAGTGGCTGCCTCTATGCTGGGCCTTGGGGTAAGTGAGTCCACGTAAGCTCTTTAAGAACTGTTTCTCAGTTTGTTATATAGACTTGCAGATCTCCTGGACACAAGGCCTGTTGTATTTCAAAGGTAGATGTTTGGAGGCTCATCTCTCAGGTGCAGGTCTTAAATGTTAGGGTACCAGATGTGAGGTTAAATCCCTTTGCTCCTCAGGGAGAAGCTCAGAGTTGTGATTTCCCTTCAGATTATGGGTCACTTCACTAGGAGTGAGGTTTATGGAAAGACTGTGTCTCACCCTCTTTTACCTGCTTTGATGTGGGTTTTTTCTCATTTGCTCAATGTATAGGAGTCACTCAGCTTGTTCCTCCCCAAGTCCCCAGAGGAAATTGTTCCATGTGTAGCTGTAGATTCAGTGTGTCCTATATCTCCATCTTGAATGAGAACTTCTGTGTTTTATTTTCTAGTGTAAATATTTCCCTTTAAGAATCATGTGTATTTTCTATTTTGCAACATTCTTTGTTAAGATTTCATGTTGAAATAGGGCTATTTACACACTACCAACATAAATTAATCACAGAGGACACAATTTACCCCATTCAGAGATCTAGAATGCTTTTGCAGTACTTGATTCCAAATAGCCATCCCCTAAATAGATGAGATTTGAAGCTCACTTAATTAAGGAGTAACTCTAGCCTCACCTCACAAAAAAAAGTCAAAACATATTTAAAAACTCAAGAAAGTAACACTTTTGATAGATTTGTAGTTACTCGAGGCATGACAGTTGTCCTACTTCCCATGCCCCTATTCTCATCTGAGGCATAAATCTAAATTTAGTGTTTTCAGTCAATAAACAGATATTTATTTAGTACTAATTGTGTACATAGCTAGGTGCTGTGGGGGAATACTGTGAAAAATAGTTATAATGCATATGAGCTGGGTAGATAAAGCATGCAGAGTTGAAAATAAAACTAACAGTTTACAGCTAAAGAATGTATATGATGGGTGTTAATTGCAATATCAACTGTCCAATATTGGATTAAGGCTCTTCTCTGCAGAGCACAGCTAGCCTTTAGGGAACCTTGATGTGTATTACAAGTTTCCCCCTTTGGGCATTAAGTTAGAAAAAATAGGCTCTCCTGAGCAGACATAAGCCCCTTGGGAGCACAACTTAGAGAACTGACTATGTATGTCTTTAGGTGAAGAAATAGGAGCCATTTCCACCAAAGGAAATATAGCCTTACATGGGCCCATAGCTTAAAAGGCAGAGTACAACTGAATTTTAGTCCCCATTTGTTGTGTAACCTGTTCACCTTTGCTCAATTGCAAAATCATATGTTGTGATGTTGCACTTCTATTCGGCTTTTTGAATGACAGAAATACCTTGAAATAATCTACAAGGTTGTTTACTTCATTTCCTATTTATTTATCATTTTCAGTTAAGAGTCAATGGAAAAAAGTGAAAAGAATTCAAACAAAGTAAAAAGGTTAAAGTTCTAACTTGGTTACTTTATTAGTGAAAGAATAGAATCTGTGAGCTGAAATGGGATTAGAGTGCTATCTATGCCTCTGTATTAGAGACAAGAGTAAATGTAAATCTGCTTATGTGTTAGACAGAAATTAAGGACCTTCGCTAATGTGCCTGTGTTCAGGATACTTTTAAAATATCATCCTATTTTTTCTTGAAAGTGTTTAGAAGCATAGTTTTTTTCCTATTTTTTCTTGAAAGTGTTTAGAGGCATAGTTTTTTTAAAGTATATAAAAAATTTAACATTAAAGTGAATTTTAGTTGTGAAAAACTGTGAACTTGTCTCCTTTGTGGGAATATATAAACTCTGCAGAACAGAAATTAAGAGTAAATTATTAACATTTGTGACATTGAGGCCAGGATAATGGATTTTCTTTCTAAGTTCATTACTTTATGGACCAGTCAGACTGTATTGAGAGCCTGTCAGACTGTACTGAGGACACCCTGATAGACATCTCAATTCCTCATATTGCACTTCAGGAAAATATAGTGGGCAATTTTCTTGCAGAATTCCTAGATTCCACAGTGACAGCTGAAGTATAAATTGTTGGTATAAGTGGCTCATAGCATTGCAATGTGTGTAGTGACAATTTCATATTGCCAGCTTTAGACCAGTGAAACTCACCTAGTTTCAGACACAAAGTGCTATTTCAGTACACTAAATAACAGTCTAAAAGAACCATTGAAATTCACCTTCATAAGGTGGGCGATTACTAACTGGTTAGAGCATAGTGTTTTTCAAAATAGTTTGAGAAATTTTTTCTGGGAAAAAACAACAAGATGTGCGTGAAAATGTTCTATCTTCTGACCTTCAATAGGGGAATCATAAGATGCCCCCAAGGTTATGGCACAAATGTCTCAATAATATACAAGGTTAGAGAGGTCTACTCTTTATAAATATATAGTTTGTTCTGGGACATGATGTCTGCTGGTGCTTTGTTGTTATTGTTAGACTTTCAGTGCACATGTTCTCTTTCTTGAAAAAGTTCTCTGTTCCTTGGGAACAATCTTTCATTTGTCCCTGCATGCCTCGTCAGTGGTTAATATAGTACTTAAAACAATACTGTAGGTGCTGAGTCCACGTATGGTGATTTATTCATCAATAGAGTAAAGGCAAATGTGTAACAACTCTTCTAGTTTAGAGAGGCTCATGACTTTAAGTTGGATAGTCTCTAATAGTACCAATAATGTCACATACATCTTGAAGTTTTCTATCAGTGTTAACCATTGGTTTCTACGAAACTTTAATTTTTAGGACAAAATTACCATCCAAATATCCAAGAACATAGCCAATGTTTCTAAAGAGGGGGAATGTGGGTGTAGACGGGGGGACATGAATCTTCCTTCTGAGGGACTGCGCTGAACAGTGCAGAATGTTTAGCATGGCTGACTCCTTCCCACTAAATACCAGTGGTGCTCTACAGTTGTTTTGATAAACAACGATGCCCCTATATATTTCCACACAGGCAGAATTGAGGGCTGCCTCTGGTTGAGATCCACTGACTCAGTGACACATTATTAATTTGCATTTGATTTTCGCTTATGTGTGTATCTACTGTGTTCTGGAACCTGTTCTAGTAGCCAAGAAGGGTGCCAAGATGAATTTTATGCAAAGTCTTTAATTTCCATTACCTTTCATACTAGAAGGGAAACAACATATGTCAGTAAAATAAGCACAACATAAGGAATATATAAGTGAAAAGAGTGAAAAAAACACAGAAGAGACTGAGATTGATATTTGAAGGAGGCTTAGGATTTTAAGTGAGAGGAGATGGGGAAGCTTTTGGGTGTGGAACATAGCATACCAAAGGCACAGACATGGGAAAATTCAAGATGTTCACAAGAATGTGAATAGTTTGGTTTATTTGAATAGAGGGTTTCTGGAATTGAAATGAAGCCAGATTATGAAAGACCTTGAGATCCAATTAAAGTTTTAGGTGTTAATTTGTAGAGTGGAGAGCCATTGAAGGCTTTTGAGCAAAGGAGGAAAATTAATCAGAACACAGGCAATTCTTAATGAAACATTACTATTATAGGCTAGGTATGTAAATAAAGACAATAAATTGTTTTAACATCTTTTGTCGAAAGCTTTTTCTCCATCTATTGAGATGAGCATATGCTTTTCCTCCTTCAATTTGTTAATATGGTGTATCACATTGATTGATTTGTCTATATTGAAGAATGCTTGCATTCCTGGGATAAACCCCACTTGATCATAGTGTATGATCCTTTTAATGTGTTCTTGGATTCTGTTTGCTAGTATTTTGTTGAGGATTTTTGCATCTATGATCATAAATGATATTGGCCTATAGTTTTCTTTCTTTGTGACATCTCTGTCTGGTTTTTGTATCAGGGTGATGGTGGACTCATAGAAGGAGTTTGGGAGTGTTCCCCACTCTGCTATATTTTGCAAGAATTAGAGAAGGATAGGTGTTAGCTCTTCTCTAAATGTTAGATAGAATTCATCTGTGAAGCCATCTGGTTCTGAGCATCTGTTTGTTGGAAGATTTTTAATCACAGTCTCAATCTCAGTGCTTTTGATTGGTCTGTTTATATTTTCTGTTTCTTCCTGGATCAATCTCGGAAGGTTATGCTTTCCTAAGAATTTGCCCATTTCTTCCAGGTTGCCCATTTTATCGTCATAGAGTTGCTTGTAGTAATCTCTCATGATCCTTTGTATTTCTGCAGTGTCAGTTGTTACGTCTCCTTTTTCATTTCTAATTCTACTGACTTTTGTCTTCTGCCTTTTTTCTTGAGGAGTCTGGCTAATGGTTTATCAATTTGGTTTACCATCTCACAGAACCAGCTTTTAGTTTTATTGTTCTTTGCTACTGTTTCCTTCAATTCTTTTTCATTTACTTCTGATCTGATCTTTATGATTTCTTTCCTTCTGCTAACTTTGGGGTTTTTTGGTTCTTCTTTCTTATTTGCTTTACGTGTTAGGTTAGTTTGTTTATTTGGGATGTTTCTTGTTTCTTGACGTAGGATTGTATTGCTATAAACTTCCCTGTTAGAACTGCTTTTGCTGCATCCCATAGGTTTTGGGTTGTCGTGTTTTCATTGTCATTTGTTTCTAGGTATTATTTGATTTCCTCTTTGATTTCTTCAGTGATCTCTTGGTTATTAAGTAGTGTAATGTTTAGCCTCCATGTGTTTGTATTTTTTACAGATTTTTCCCTGTAACTGATCTAGTTTCATAACATTGTGGTGAGAAAAGATACTTGATACGATTTCAATTTTCTTAATTTTACCAAGCCTTGATTTGTGACCCACAATATGATCTATCCTGGAGAATGTTCCATGAGCAGTTGAGAAGAAAGTGTATTCTGTTGTTTTCGGATGCAATGTCCTATAAATATCAATTAAGTCCATCTAGTTTAATGTATCATTTAAAGCTTGTGCTTCCTTATTTATTTTCATTTTGAGTGATCTGTCCATTGGTGAAACTGGGGTGTTAAAGTCCCCTACTATGATTGTGTTACTGTCAATTTCTCCTTTTATGGTTGTTAGCATTTGCCTTATGTATTGAGGTGCTCCTCTGTTGGGTGTATAAATATTTACAATTGTTATATTTTCTTCTTGGATTGACCCCTTGATCATTATGTAGTGTCGTTCTTTGTCTCTTCTAATAGTCTTTTTTTTAAAAGGCTATTTTGTCTTATATGAGAATTCCTACTCCTGCTTTCTTTTGATTTCCATTTGCATAGAATATTTATTTCCATCCCCTCACTTTCAGTGTGTATGTGTCCCTAGGTGTGAAGTGGGTCTCTTGTAGACAGCATATATACAGGTCTTGTTTTTGTATCCATTCAGCCAGTCTATGTCTTTTCTTTTTTAACATCTTTATTGGAGTATAATTGCTTTCCAATGGTGTGTTAGTTTCTGCTTTATAACAAAGTGAATCAGTTATACATATACATATGTTCCCATATCTCGTCCCTCTTGCATCTCCCTCCCTCCCACCCTCCCCATCCCACCCCTCCAGGTGGTCACAAAGCACCGAGCTGATCTCCCTGTGCTATGTGGTTGCTTCCCACTAGCTATCTATTTGACGTTTGGTAGTGTATATATGTCCATGCCACTCTAACCCATGCCCAGCTTCCCCTTCCCCATCCCCATATCCTCAAGTACATTCTCTAGTAGGTCTGTATCTTTATTCCCATCTTTTGGCTGGAGCATTTAATCCATTTACATTTAAGGTATTTATCAATATGTATGTTCCTATTCCCATTTTCTTAATTGTTTTGGGTTTGTTATTGTAGGTCTTTTCCTTCTCTTATGTTTCCTGCCTAGAAAAGTTCCTTTAGCATTTGTTGTAAAGCTGGTTTGGTGGTGCTGAATTCTCTTAGCTTTTGCTTGCCTGTAAAGCTTTTAATTTCTCCATCAAATCTGAATGAGATCCTTGCTGGGTAGAGTAATCTTGGTTGTAGGTTTTTCCCTTTCATCACTTTAAATATGTCCTGACACTCTCTTCTTGCTTGCAGGTTTTCTGCTGAAAGATCAGCTGTTAACCTTATGGGGATTCCTTTGTATGTTATTTGTTGTTTTTCCTTTGCTGCTTTTAATATTTTTTCTTTGTATTTAATTTTTGATAGTTTGATTAATATGTGTCTTGGCATGTTTCTCCTTGGATTTATGCTGTATGGGACACTCTGCACTTCCTGGAATTTATTTACTATTTCCATTCCCATATTAGGGATATTTTCAACTGTAATCTCTTCAAATATTTTCTCAGTTCCTTTCTTTTTCTCTTCTTCTTCTGGGACCCTTATAATTCTAATGTTGATGCATTTAATGTTCTCCCAGAGATCTCTGAGAATGTCTTCAATTCTTTTCATTCTTTTTTCTTTATTCTGCTCTGCAGTAGAACCATTTTATCTTCTAGGTCACTTTTCCGTTCTTCAGCCTCAGTTATTCTGCTATTGATTTCTTCTAGAAAATTTTTAATTTCATTTATTATGTGGTTCATCATTGTTTGTTTGCTCTTTAGTTCTTCTAGGTCTTTTCAAACATTTCTTGTATTTTTTCCATTCTTTTTCAAAGATTTTGTATCATCTTTACTATCATTACTCTGAACTCTTTCTCAGGTAGACTGCCTATTTCCTCTTCATTTGTTTGGTCTGATGGATTTTTACCTTGCTCCTTCATCTGCTGTGTTTCTCTGTCTTCTCATTTTGCTTAACTTACTGTGTTTGGCATCTCCTTTTCACTCGTTGCATGTTTGTAGTTCCCGTTGTTTTTGGTGTCTGCCCCCAGTGCCTAAGGTTGGTTCAGTGGGTTGTGTCGGCTTCCTGGTCGAGGGGAATGATGTCTGTTTTCTGGTGGATATGGCTGGATCTTTTCTTTCTGGTTGGCAGGACCACATCCGGTGGTGTTTTTTGGGGTGTCTGTGACCTTATTATGATTTTATGCACCCTCTCTGCTAATGTGGGGTTGTTTTCCTGTCTTGCTAGTTGTTTGGCATAGTGTGTCCAGCACAGTAGCTTGTTGGTCGTTCAGTCGAGCTGGGTCTTGGCGTTGAGATGGAGATCTCTGGGAGATCTTTTTCCATTTAATATTATTTGGAGACAGGAACCCTCTGATGGACCAACGTCCTGAACTCAGCTCTCCCACCTCAGAGGCAAAGGCCTGACACTTGGCCAGAGCACCCACATCCTGTCAACCACACGGCTCAGAGGAAAAGGGAGAAAAAAAGGAAAGAAAGAAGAAAAAAAAAAAATAAATTTATTAAAATAAAAAATAATTATTAAAAATTTTAAATAATTAAAAAGAAATAAAAAAGAAGAAAAAGAAAGAAGGGAGCAACCAACCAAAAAACATATCCACCAATGATAACAAGTGCTAAAATGTATACTAAGCAATACAGCAAAAAGGGACAGACAGAACCATAGGACAAATGGCAAAAGCAAAGCTTTACAGACAAAATCACACAAAGAAGCATACAAATACACACTCAGAAGAAGAGAAAAAGGAAATATATATATATATACATCTTTGCTCCAAAATCCACCGCCTCAATTTTGAGATGATTCGTTGTCTATTCAGGTATTCCACAGATACAGGGTACATCAAGTTGACTGCGGTGATTTAATCTGCTGCTCCTGAGGCTGCCTGGAGAGATTTCCCTTTCTCTTCTTTGTTTGCACATCTACTGGGGTTCAGCTTTGGATTTGTCCCTGCCTCTGCATTTAGGTCGCCTGAGGGCATCTGTTCTTTGCTCAGACAGGACAGGGTTAAAGTAGCAGCTGATTAGGGGCCTCTGGCTCACTCAGGCCAGGGGGAGGGAGGGGTACGGAATATGGGGCAAGTCTGCGGCGGCAGAGGCCAGCATGACATTGCAACAGCCTGAGACACAGTGTGTGTTCTCCCAGGGAAGTTGTCCCAGGATCACGGGACCCTGGCAGTGGTGGGCTGTACAGGCTCCCGGGAGGGGAGGTGCAGATAGTGACCTGTGCTTGCACACAGGCTTCTAGGTGGCTGCAGCAGCAACCTTAGCATTTCATGCCCGTCTCTGGTGTCTGCGCTGATAGCCACAGCTCATGTCCACCCATCTCTGGAGCTCGTTTAGGCAGTGCTCTGAATCCCTTCTCCTCCCGCCCCTTGAAACAATGGTCTCTTGCCTCTTAGGCAGGTCCAGACATTTTCCCAGACTCCCTCCAGGCTAGCTGTGGTGCTCTAACCCCCTTCAGGCTGTCTTCATGCAGCCAACCCCAGTCCTCTCCCTGGAATCTGACCTCTGAAGCCCAAGGCTCAGCTCCCAGCCCCCACCCGTCCCAGCGGGTGAGCAGGCAAGCCTGTCCGGCCAGTGAGTGCTGGTCCGCACTGATCCTCTGTGCGGGAATCTCTCCGCTTTGCCCTCTGCACCCCTGTTGCTGAGCTCTCCTCTGTGGCTCCGAAGCTTCCCTTCTGCCACCCCCCGTCTCTGCCAGTGAAGGGGCTTCCTAGTGTGTGGAAACTTTTCCTCCTTCACAGTTCCCTCCCAGTGGTGCAGGTCCCGTCCCTATTCTTTTGTCTCTGTTTTTTCTTTTTTTTTTTTTTTTTTGCCCTACCCAGGTATGTGGGG
Source organism: Balaenoptera musculus (assembly GCF_009873245.2). NCBI lineage: Eukaryota > Metazoa > Chordata > Mammalia > Artiodactyla > Balaenopteridae > Balaenoptera > Balaenoptera musculus. Next base: position 21,878 of record NW_023503208.1, read on the forward strand.
AGTTTCTTGCTTTGGGGGAAGTCTGAGGTCTTCTGCCAGTGTTCAGTAGGTGTTCTGTAGGCGTTGTTCCACATGTAGATGTATTTGTGATGTATTTGTGGGGAGGAAGGTGATCTCCACGTCTTACTCTTCCGCCATCTTGAAGGTCTTCTCTGACAATAAATTTAGGTGGTACAATCATAAATAAAGAATGAAAAGAAATGCTGCTTAGGCAGCTGAAACGCCTGCCAATGGCCAACTAGATTGGTATGCAAAAATGAGGAAAATAGCTTTTCTTTAAATCAAGTATAGCAAATAGTTTTCAAGTGTTAATATCCATTGATTGGTTAGTGGCTGTTGGTTGTGTAAAGCAGTATGTCAAAAAGGATTCTATGGTTGAATCCTAGCTTAAGAAGTGTGTGATGAGCAATTAATTATACCTGACATGGGAATGGAGTTGAGGAGTGTAAGAACGAATGCCATATGTTTGCCATCCCTACTTAGAGAAAAGGCTTTTGACCAAACAGGAATCTAGATGGCAGCTACCAGAAAATAGTACGAGGCACTTCAGACACCTGCTACAGTCACTAGACTTTTATAGACTTCATTCAAGCTTAGTATGAAAAGATATATTGGTCCTACGGCTTTTTTCCAGTAATAAATAGCTGCATACATAGATTATAATTCATTATTAAGTGGTGTCTACCAAAGGTAAAGAGCACAATTTATATAGAAAATGTAAATCATTGGGAGTTTCAGAGCCCGATAGAAGAATGGTATGAGTTTGAAATCACAAGAAGCTACATTGCTGATTTATTTACCCGCTTGGTAATGGTAAAACCTGGTTCAAGCTAGTTTGCTCTATTTAAAGCTTTAGTTCTGTCACTGATCTGAGACCTACTTCATTTACATTCCATCTGTTTTCTGTTTTGTCAAATGAATTTCTAATGGCACTGGATTCTGAAGTGCTGTTTAATAATATAGTCTAAAAGCTGCAACCCCTCATCCCTCCAAAAAAGTAAAAAAAAAATCAAAATTGAAATTCATGCAATGACTTCTAACCCCTGAAGTTTATGCCATGTGTTTTGGGGGGAGGTAAGGGGTTATATAGGTGGAGGATAGGGTGGATATTTTGTCTTGATTTACTTCTTTTTCTGGAGTGGGACAGCAACAGAGAACAGGGATTATGAAAACACCAATTTAAGTAGGGGATTATTTATGGATTCTTTGAATATGTGTTTTCTTTACCTTCTTATTTTCCAATCCTATAGGATCATTGCCATCTAACTTCTCAGTCAGACTTCATTAAAAAGAATCTGGGAAGAAGTAGGAATTAAGATGGTGATCAATAAAGTAGATTTAATTCCAGTCCATCTGGAATTAAACCCATCCAGTCCAGGGTTTGTCCCCTGAGATTCATCCATTTTGTACAATTACTTCAGTTATTTTAGATATTGCATCTTTATACATGCCTTTCAACAAAATAAATTTAAGAAAATGTATTGTTTTATTATTGTTGACTCTTATTTACAAGTTTTTAACACTTGAATTTTCAGAATGCGTGTACGTATTTGTCCCTGTTTTTAAACTTCCTTCTAAGTTTATTTTTTCTGGGCTAGTTTGTCATTTTTTTTTTTTAAGTAGAAAACAAGTGAGCATTAGTTATTTGTTAATTAAAACACTTTCTCATTGCAATGTCTTGTGGTTCTATGAAAAGATAGTTATGCTTTATATAATGCCTCAATATATGTTAAACATCGAAACAGTATATGGACAGGTGTGAGCTGAAGTATAGAGTGGCAGTGTAAATTCCACAGCTGACAGCAGTAGATATTGAAAGGATTTGCAAAGGACCCAAGATCAGCTTTTCTTATTTTACAATTTTACCTAGGATCTGTTTTGTAAATGACTCATGTTGAGGCAAAGAGGTATCCTCTAGGCAGCAGCAAAATTGGATCTCAACAAGTTTTGTTTTCAACATTTAATATCCACTTTGTGACTAGTTTATGTAAACATTTTAAATCAACCTCCCCAATCCCACCTCGAAATTTGACATTTGATAATTATTTTTTGGCATTCTTAGAAACATCTTTATTACAAGTGTTCTTACACACTATGCTATGAGCATTACAAAATGTGTATAACTACCATTCACTGATAATACACTCTTCTCTAAGTAGTATGAAAGTAACATTCTTCCAAACATTTTTATTAGAAATGTTCTTAAACACCACTCTACATACATTGCAGAAAATGTATAACTTCCATTGACTGATATAACACTGATCTTTACATAGTAAGCAAGTAGTGTTCTTAGAAACATCTTTATTACAAGCATCTTAAACACTTCACCACATGCATTGCAGAATGTGTAGCTACCATTCACTGACATTACACTCTTCTCAAAGTATTATGCAAGTAGCAGACATTTGATAAATAACAACATAAGCCATTCAAAAATTAAGAAACGTATCTGCTGCAAAATGCACATATATACATACACACAAATTAACACGCCCTCTTGGATTTTCAGCTATATATTAAATGTCTATTATGCATTTACTTTGAATTACCTATGCTTGTGGTTTCATTAAAGAAGATAACAGTGAGAATTGCCTTTGCGTGTTATTTCAAATAGCCATTTTAAATATAATTCTCAATATTTAGGTAGAGTTTTACCATAGCTTGCTGGTTTTGTTTTGAAATTTCACACCATATGTTTTCCTTCAAGCCAGTTTATTTCTATTATCTTCTTACTGAAATTTAAAATAAGTTCTCTCAGATTTAGTTAGCATATTTCTTATGTATGACTGTTGTTCTGTAACATCAAATCAAGGTGACAGTTTTCTGTTGGTGCCTGGTTTATTTTGTACATTTGAAATTCCTGGCTATCTATGGATTCTAATTTTGTAGTGTGCTCATAGTAGTATGTCTAGGTTCTATCACATACAGTGTTAATGACTTGCTGATTTGAAGAAGCTCTCAGTTAAAATGCTAACAATCATTTGTTGCTTTAAAACAGTAAATGAAGGACTTTTGAAATGCATTTGATGTCTTTTGGGGCCTTTTTTTCTATTTCACATATGTACACTTCCTTATAAAAATATAGATAGATGGGATTTTCTTAATTGCTGAGTTTCAGAAAATTTGTAATGCTTTTGGCTATAGATGCATCTCTTTAATTTTCATTTGTGGTATTGGTTTAAATAATTTAAATTACCAATCTCTGACTAATACAACTCAGCAATATATAGATTTTTCCCTGAATTAGTTTAAGTATTTTTCCTATCTTTCAGATAAAGTCATAGCACATACAAATAAGAATCTGAATTAGACTCAAAATAGCATTGTATTAATCCACATACAGTATGGTGGATTGCAGGAACATAAAGCATTGATTGGTTAAACCGGATTACATGCTGCTTATAGTTGTAGGAAATACTGGGTTGCAATTTCATTGTGTAGGACATGTGTGTGAAGACATTGCCCAGTCACTCAAATTCATTCTGATCTCTCACCTCTCTGATTAACAAATGCCTACCATATTTCTTATTCATTTAACTCTTGGGCATATTTCTTTGTGTGTCATACATTTTATTAATATTTTGTGTGTTTTTGCTTATAAAATTATAAGTTCTTTAAATGCAGAGATTGTGTTGTGTTTCTTCCTGTCCCTCACAATTTTTAACAACTTCTGTGTACATAGAAAGCATTCACTAAATCTTTGCTGAACAAATGAATGAGTGAAATTAGGGAATGATGAGCTGTACAGATGGATTATGATCATTCCAAAACTTCACAACTGTGGATAGCTGGCTGCACTTAGATTATTCTGAGATTGTGATCAGCTGTCTCTTATATCTTCGAGGATGCCATTCTAGAAGATATATTTTGGGGTCTCGTAAAAGCCATTTCCAATCTTAGGCCATCTCAATTACTGAGAGAAGTAGTATAGCATATCGGTTAAGAGCATGGGATCTAGAGTTAATGTTCTTGGATTTAAATCCTGACTCAGCCAACTTACAAGCTTATGTGTCCTCAAGTAAGTGATTTACCTCTCCTCGAGTCATTTTTTTACATCTGTAAAGTGGGGAGAATGATAGTTCCTCTGTCATAGAGTTGTTTTGAGAATTGAGTTAATATATGAAAAGTGCTTAGAATAGTGACAAATATTAGTTATTATTATAACAGTGGGTCTTATAGCTTCTTAAGCTAAAAAATTTCTCCAATTATTTTTATTGATAAACAAAACACACAGACTAATCTTGATAGCTTATTTCAATCCCCATAAATATACAATGGGGTTATAATTATATTAATTACTCATACACGTGACAAAATAAATTTAAAATTTATATCAATACAAGTGCATGCATGAACATATTCATACACACACAATATTTAAGAATAATACTGTGACCCAAGTTCTAAATCAATACTGTTCATAGTAATTTGTGATGAAACAAAGTGAAATGGATTAAAAATGGCAACTCTGGATAGGGGAGGGTGTGTATGCCATATAAATCAGCTTGAAAGTCACAAATGTTCAGATTGATAATTTAGTATTCAATAATAAAACCCATCCTTGGCAATAATTTGAACATCACCACTATGTCTGCGATAATGTATATAAAAATACAGATGGTTTTAAAATCTAGAAGACTGTGTGACAAATATTGAGAATGAGCTATCTGCCTTTAATCTATGGTCTCATTTTTAAGGGACATGCTGATTGACTGTGGAATTTTAATCAATTCTTAGGCTTCCTAAATATCTCCTTGGATATTTGCAATGGATTTTATGCATCATGGCATTTAGCCTCTTTAGCCTTCATGTTTCCTTAAAGAAATGACCATGTCTCTGTTTAGCAAAGTTTTCATGCTTATAGCCTGACATATGTTAATCAAACAAGCTTGTTATTTATGTCATTAATGGCTCAAAATGTCACATGTATAAATGAAGCCCAAAATGATATGTATGGACTTCATCCAAAATCTAGTGATCCAAGGATGCAGACTATTGGTTAGTGAAACTATGGAACTTGTTTGAGGTCCATAGACATTATCTGGTCCATATCCTTCCTAAGTAAGTTTTAATGAAAGGGTTTGAAAAAGCAAAGGCAAAGTAACCTAGTAGAAATAAGTGACATTTACTATATCAAATACTAAGTCACCTACAGAGAGCAGGTTAGTTTAATAAATTTGTATACGTCACAATTCCTTAATTTATTTTTGCAGTCTTGTTGACAGTATATTATATTCTAGTGCAAATACCTGCTGTGGTTCATAAAACATAATGTGGAACGTGGTGTGTATATAATATTCTGAGCAATATAATTTACTCTCATACATACATGAGGAGTAAAGGAAAGCTAAAATCCTCTCTGATAAGTCATCCAAATTTCAAGTGTAGTTACTGAGTGACGTTTCATGTACACATGAGCACCATCCATAAAAACGGTTATCTCATTCTACTGAACATAACTATATAATTTTCCCCTAGACAATTGTTACTATTAAAACTTACCCATACAAATTTCAGTTTATCTTTTTATCATATTTAATCACTGTAATGAAATAAGTTCACTAAAGTCTTCTATAAATTAATAGGAATATTACCGTGAGTAATTTAGCTTTCAAATTTCTTTGACATAGTTACACAGTTTCCCCTTGATATTTCTAATTTAGTAATCAAACATTTATTTCTCTTCCTTTAATGAAAGGAAATAATAAACTTGAAAAATAAACTTAGAGAAAGACACTCAAGTTTAGGTAGATACTTTGCACCTGTCTGAATAATATTGCTGGTTATTTTCTACATTGGAGCAGAGAAGTTTTCTCTATTATGAAGCTCCAAGTGGGGGAAATGGGAAATCTGAATAAATATCTACAATGATAGACGTTGGGTTATTCCAGGTGACTTCACTTCTTTAAATTTAAAATGCAATAAGAAACCTTGCTAATTTACGAGTAATCAAGGGTAAGGCCTGCCTGAATATGTAGCAGTAGAGAATTACACAAATTTAAAATAAAAGAAATATACTTGTATGCCTTTAAAGGGCAGATTATAATGAGAATGAAGCTAACAAAGTAAATTAATAGAGGTTATTAGTAAGCTTTGCTTTAATAAATAGATAAGAATGCAAACATGATTTAATTAGCATATCAGCATAATTAAATATATACTTGTAACGTACTTGACAAGTTTTTAAAAGCAGTTTAAATATTCCTCATGAAATCTTATTTACATTATCTTATTAGTTAGCACATTTTCTAAAGGTGTTGTAAAGGTAAACATTCCCATGACTTAATAATTTTTAAAAAAACAAAGTAATGAAATCTGTATTCATTAGCTTATACTATTATTTCCCAGAGTATTAACTAGCCATGCTCACTATCACAGGGATATTCAATATCAAATTTCAAACAAATTATAGGTTAATATTTTACTATTTCCACTATACTCCTACTGTTAATGTGGATAAGCATGATAATTTCATAATTTATTTAGACTTCTGATGATTTGATTCATAGCTCAGCAGCCTTTCATATCAGCTTATATTAATTTATTTTCTCCATCATATAATACATTGTATCATGTTATTTCTCATTCCTCTAATTTCTTCTCTCTAAATAGATCTAAATAGATACGGCAGAAGCAGTTCACGAAAACATATATCTGAGAAGTTTGGATATTTTTTCTGTTTTGAATATAGTTTTGAAGCCGTTTACCCAAGAGGTTGTACCCTTCCAAAATTGTTCACATATATTAACTATATAGATTTGTTGTTGATAAAATTCCAAATATTAAAGCACTCACAAATCAAAAACTATATTTTATCTCATTTCAATTAAGTCCTTTTTAGGTAGTATTATAACAGATTCTAAATATGTTTCAGTTATCCTCTCTGACTGTACTTGCATATTTAATAGCATCTCTTTTGTTAATTAAATTTTGTACCTAAGCATTTCTGTAAAGACCTACAAAACTTTGTCCTTCCTAAGCCTTTCTCACTAAAGATGCTGAATGTAAAATAGAGTGGTGGAATAGAAAGTGTAAACAGCTCATTGATAATGACAAAAGAGCCACAAGCAAGTCTATTCCAGTAGAATTGTGTAGTTATCGTCACAAGGATGTATAGTCTCTACTTTCCTTGACATCTCCTAAAACTCTTTTGTGTCTTATTTCAGAGTTGGATTATAGTTTTCTTGTATATGGAGAAAACTTTGAAAGAGCAGAAATAAATGGGGAGAAACTACTTAACATCACCCGGCAAAAACTTAATGAACTCGGCATAATCCGGACTGACCACCGGGATATCATATTAAAAGCAGTCGCTAATATTTATAAAAAGGTGAGTATAGCACTGTACTATTATTGCCTGTCTTTCTAGTTCAGAAAAAAAATGAATTAAAGGGAAGAAGTGTGCTACATGGTTTACAGTAAATTGCAGGGGTTTTTTGCCTTTCCATTTCAAAAGTAATTTTGACTGATATGGTCTCTAATTACTCTCCTTAAGAATTCTGTGGGCCCTCTCATTCCTATATTTGAATCATGGCACTCTCTGAAGTGGTTGCTGTTTCTTGCTCTTCCTTGAGGAGGATGTGTCCCATCGTTCTTGGGAAAACTCAAGGATAATCTTCATAAAGATACTTTCTCCCAGAAATGAATGTCAGAGATGAAAGTTCTTGGAAATTAGCTCAAAAATTCTTATAAGATCAAAGGATGAAAAAGGCAGCGATATCTACTGAGGCTCACAATGAATCAAAGAATAATGAGAGAGTTATCAAGGCCAGATACGATATTCCAGACAGCTGTTTTTGCACCTAGAAATAGAATTGCCATTTTATATAATAGTCAAGTCAACCAAAAACTCACTAATAAATACAAAGGGCAAACCTATAACTATTTAACAAAGATAAAGAAAGCTTGGAGCTTTTCATTATTTCAGGACTGTGAATATGCTAAAATCCACCCATCAATTCAACAAATATTTATTGTGGACATTTGATTACTTGAGTAACTCAAGCAATGTTATATGCTTAATTGTGTCTAATGAGTTTCATTTGACAGGCTTAAAAACAATTTATTTCTAAGAGATTTTAAAATATTCTAATATGCCATATCTCTTTTGGGTGAATTTTATCCTTCCACTTTTTCTGTAAGCAGAGTGTGTACTCCTTTTAAAAATAAAAAGTCTCTGTGTATCTTTTCCTTCATAGTCTAGTTAGACTTTACAAGACTATGACAATATGTGTATTTGATTACACTTTGTATCCTATTAAGTTACGAATTCAACTGAGACTATTAACTAACAAACACCATGAGAATCCTTGCACACTGCCTGAACAAACTGCGGGGCAGTCCAAAAAGGGCTCAGTTTTAACAACAATCACTTAGATTATTTAAACACCAGTTTATTTATATATGGAAGTCTTATACTAGAGACTACTGATTATATTGAGAGTTCAAGTAGTTGTTCCCTACAGAGCAGGATACCATTTGAAAACATGTGATGAGGGAAAAACTCTAAAAGTATCAATTTCTCCCTATTAGCCAGCCATTCTCTAGAATACCTTGGCATCAAAACTCAATTGTTCCTTGTTCTTAGAAAATATCATAAATTAATTTTTGTGATTATGCTACCATATTACCCACCCCCAGCAGCGTGTTTCAAAGGAGCTTCCTCTGATGAAAAAGGAAAAGGGATTTGCAATGCATACATTGGTACGTCTGTCAAGTTTTTTGAGGTATATATAAACTTGAAGATCTTAAAAAACTATACCCTCTAAATGTTCCATGACTATGTTTATCTTGCATGGGATCTGTCTGACTAAAGATGTTGTATCTAAGTAGCCAAGCTATAAACTGTATTTCATTGAATTTAAGATGCTACTGTTAAGGTGTGCCATGATTTCATTTACCACTATGATAGAAAATAATGCTAACAATTAAGCTAGTCCAATGCTTTCTTTGCACGTGGGTAAGCAATTGTATCCTGATTTTAGAGATATTATAGTACAAAAAACTCTCCTCCTCCAGTGAAATATGGTATTATATAAGTCTATATGGTCCCTAAGGCATGGGTTCTGGTAATATTTTGTAATATCAAACTGAAAAGGAACATAGGTTCTTGGGGTCATAGAGAGATGTGTTTTTATGTAGCTGGTTGAGCAATGACTTTTAGTAGGGCTATTTCTGACCCAAATTCTGAGCCATGTATCATATCATATCTTAACTGGGCATCTGGAGATTCCAGGATAGAACAATCATAACTCTGTTAGAAGGAAAGTGTTCAAGAGAATGTGAGCTAGAAATAATCAAACAGAAAAAGTGGTCAGGTGACAGGCTCTGAATAGCAAGTGATTTCTTAGGGGAGAGGAGTATTTTTTTTTTATTTTTTATTTTTAGGCTCTCATGGAAGAATGAAACTTGAAAAAAATGAGAGGAGAAATCAGCAATCGTAAAATATAACTATTATCCTTGGCATATGTTTAATAAAACTCCATCATAATTTCTTTAATGTCGAATGGAAAGTGGATACATGGACCACATGCCTATAGATTTTAAATATGTTGTAAAAGATAAAATTAAGAATTAGAGGCCCATAACACTGATGAACATAGACACAAAAATCCTCAACAAAATACTAACAAACCAAATCTAACAATACATTAAAAGGATCATAAACCATGATCAAGTGGGATTTATTCCAGGGATGCAAGGAATTTTCAATATACACAAATCGATCAGTGTGATATACCACATCAACAAATTGAAGAATAAAAAATCATATGATCATCTCAATAGATGTAGAAAAAGCTTTTGACAAAATTCATCATCAACTTATGATAAAAACTCTCCAGAAAGTGGGCATAGAGGGAACCTACTTCAACATAACAAAGGCCATATGTGAAAAAACTACAGTTAACATCATACTCAACAGTGGAAAGCTGAAAGCATTTCCTCTAAGATCAGGAACAAGACAAGGATGTCCGCCCTCACCACTTTTATTCAACATAGTTTTGGAAGACCCTAGCCAAGGAAATCAGACAAGAAAATCTGTTGCATTTCTATGCACTAAAAACAAAAGATCAGAAAGAGACATTAAAGAAACAATCACATTTACCTTTGCATCAGAAAGAATAAAATACCTAGGGATAAACCTACCTAAGGAGGCAAAAGCTCCATACTCTGAAAACTATAAGACACTGATGAAAGAAATTGAAGCTGACACAAACAGGTGGAAAGATAGACCATGTTCTTGGAAGGGAAGAATCAATATTGTCAAAATGACTACACTACCCAAGGCAATATAGAGAGTCAATGCAATCCCTATCAAATTACCAATGGCAAAAAAAACTAGCAATGGCACTCTTCACAGAACTAGAACAAAAATCTTAAAATTTGTATGGAGACACGAAAGACCCCAAATAGCCAAAGCAAATTTGAGAAAGAAAAATGGAGCTGGAGGAATCAGGCTTCCTGATTTCAGACTACACTACAAAGCTACAGTCATCAAAACAGTATGGTACACACACAGAAACAGAAATATCGATCAATGGAACAGGATAGAAAGTCCAGAAATAAACCCACGCACCTATGGTCAATTAATCTATGACAAAGGAGGCAAGACAATTCAATGGAAAAAAGACAGGCTCTTCAATAAGCAGTGCTGGGAAAACTGGACAGCTACATGTAAAAACTGAAATTAGAACATTCTTTAACACCATACACAGAAATAAACTCACAATGGATTAAAGACCTAAATGTAAGACCAGATACTATAAAACTCTTAGGGGAAAATATAGGCAGAACAGTCTTTGACATAAATCACAGCAATATGTTTTTGATCCAACTCCTAGAGTAATGAAAGTAAAAACAAAAATAAACAAATGGGACCTAATTAAACTAAAATGTTTTTGCACAGCAAAGGAAACCATAAACAAATGAAAAGACAATCCACAGAATGGGGGAAAATATTTGCAAACAACCAACAAGGGATTAAACTCCAAAATTTACAAACAGCTCATGCAGCTCTATGTCAAAAAAACAACCCAATCAAAAAGTGGGCAGAAGGGGACACCTCAAGATGGCAGAGGAGTAAGACGTGGAGATCACCTTGCTCCCCACAAATACCTCAGAAATACATCTACATGTGGAACAACTCCTACAGAACACCCACTGAACACTGGCAGAAGACCTCAGACTTCCCAAAAGGCAAGAAACTCCCCATGTACCTGGGTAGGGCAAAAGAAAAAAGAAAAAACAGAGACAAAGGAATAGGATGGTACCTGAACCTCTGGGAGGGAGCTGTGAAGGAGGAAAAGATTCCACACACTAGGAAGCTCTTTCACTGGTGGAGATGGGGGATGGGCGGGGGGAAGCTTCAGAGCCACGGAGGAGAGAACAGCAATAAAGGTTGCAGAGGGCAAAGCAGAGAGATTCCTGCACAGAGGATCAGTGCCGACCAGCACTCACCAGCCTGAGAGGCTTGTCTGCTCACCCACCAGGACGGGTTGGGGCTGGGAGCTGAGGCTCAAGCTTCGAAGGTCAGATCCCAGGGAGAGAACTGGGGTTGGCTGTGTGAACAGAGCCTGAAGGGGGCTAGTGAGCCACAGCTAGCTGGGAGGGAGTCTGGGAAAAAGTCTGGAACTGCCTAAGAGGCAAGAGACCATTGTTTCAGGGTGTGTGAAGAGAGGGGATTCAGAGCACCACCTAAACGAGCTCCAGAGACAGGCACGAGCCGCAGCTCTCATCACGGACACCAGAGATGGGCATGAAATGCTAAGGCTGCTGCTGCAGCCACCAAGAAGCCTATGTGCAAACACAGGTCACTATCCACACCTACCCTCCCGGGATCCTGTGCAGCCCACCACTGCCAGGATCCCGTGATCCAGGGACAACTTCCCCATGAGAACACAGGGCGTGCCTCAGGCTGTTGCAATGTCACGTCAGCCTCTACCGCCACAGGCTCGGCCCGCAATCCGTACCCCTCCCGCCCCCTGGCCTAAGTGAGGCAGAGCCCCCTAATCAGCTGCTCCTTCAACCCCATCCTGTCTGGGCAGAAACAGACGCCCTCAGGTGACCTAAACAAAGAGGCGGGGCCGATCCAAAGCTGAACTCCAGGAGCTGTGCATACAAAGAAGAGAAAGGGAAATTTCTCCCAGCAGCCTCAGGAGCAGCAGATTAAAACTCCACAATCAATTTGATGTACACTTCATCTGTGGACTACCTGGATAGACAACGAATCATCTCAGAATTGAGGCAGTGGACTTTGGGAGCATCTGTAGACTAGGGGTTTGCTTTCTGCATCTATTTTTTTTTCTGGTTTTATATTCATTTTCGTTTAGTATTTAGAGTTCATTATCATTGGTAGTTTTGTTTATTCATTTTGTTGCTCTCTTCCGTTTTTTTTAATATACATATATGTATTTTTTTCCCTTTTTCTCTTTTCCTGAGTGTGTATGTGTATACTTCTTTGTGTGATTTTCTCTTTATAGCTTTGCTTTTACCTTTTGTCCTAGGGTTCTGTCTGGTTTTTTTTTTTGTTTGTTTTTTGTATAGTTTTTAGTGCTTGTTATCATTGGTGGATTTGTTTTTTGAATTGGTTGCTCTCTTCTTTCCTTCTTTCTTTCTTTTTTATTACCTTTTAATTTTTTTTATTTTAATAACGTTATTTTTATTTTTCCTTTCTTTCCTTCTTTTTTTTCTCCCTTTTCTTTTGAGCCATATAGAGCTGACAGGGTCTTGGTGCTCTGGCTGGGTGTCAGGCCTGTGCCTCTGAGGTGGGAGAGCTGAGTTCAGTACATGGGTCCAGCAGAGACCTCCTGGCTTCACGTAATATCAAACAGCGAAAGCCCTCCCAGAGATCACCATCTCAATGCTAAGACCCAGCTCCACGCAACAACCAGCAACCTACAGTGCTGGACACCCTATGCCAAAAAACTAGCAAGACAGGAACACAACCCTACCCATTAGAAGAGAGGCTGCCAAAAATCATAATAAGGTCACAGACACCCCAAAACACACCACCAGACGTGGACCTGCCCACCAGAAAGACAAGATCCAGCCTCATCCACCAGAACACAGGCAATACTCCCCTCCACCAGGAAGCCTACACAACTCACTGAACCAACCTTAGCCACTGGGGTCAGACACCAAAAACAATGGGAACTACAAACCTGCATCCTGTGAAAAGGAGACACCAAACAGAATAAGTTAAGCAAAATGAGAAGACAAAGAAACACAGCAGATAAAGAAGCAGAGTAAAAACCAACCAGACGTAACAAATGAAGAGGAAATAGGCAGTTTACCTGAAAAAGAATTCAGAGTAATGATAGTCAAGATGATCAAAAATCTTGCATATACAATGAAGAAAATACAAGAAATGTTTAACAAGGACCTAGAAGAACTAAACAGCAAACAAACCATGATGAACAACACAATAAATGAAATTTAAAATTCTCTAGAAGCAATCAATAGCAGCATAACTGAGGCAGAAGAATGGATACGTGACCTACAAGATAAAATAGTGGAAATAACTACCACACAGCAGAATAAAGAAAAAAGAATGAAAAGAATTGAGGACAGTCTCAGAGACCTCTGGGACAACAATAAACGAAACAACATTCGAATTATAGGGGTCCCAGAAAAAGAAGAGAAAAAGAAAGGGACTGAGAAAATATTTGAAGAGATTATAGTTGAAAAATTCCCAAATATGGGAAAAGAAATAGTCAACCAAGTCCAGGAAGCACAGAGAGTCCCATACAGGATAAATCCAAGGAGAAATATGCCACAACACATATTAATCAAACTATCAAAATTAAATACAAAATAATACTAAAAGCAGAAAAGGATAAACAACAAATAACACACAAGGGAATCCCCATAAGGTTAACAGCTGATCTTTCAGCAGAAACTCTGCAAGCCAGAAGGAAGTGGCAAGACATACTTAAAGTAATGAAAGGGAAAAACCTACAACCAAGATTATTCTACCCACCAAGGATCTCATTCAGATTCGACAGAGAAAGTAAAACCTTTACAGACAAGCAAAAGCTAAGAAAAATCAGAACCACCATACCAGCTTTACAACAAATGCTAAAGGAAATCTCTAGGCAGGAAACACAAGAAAAGGAAAAGACCTACAAAAACAAACCCAAAACAATTAAGAAAATGGTAATAGGAACATACATATTGATAATTACCTTAAATGTCAATGGATTAAATGCTCCAAGCAAAAGACATAC
>NW_023503209.1:0-35504 GCF_009873245.2 Balaenoptera musculus
CTTTCTTTCTTTCTTTTTTCCTGTTTCTTCTGAGCTGTGTGGCTGACAGGGTCTTGGAACTCCATCCAGGTGTCAGGCCTGAGCCTCAGAGTTGGGGGAGCTAAGATCAGGACGTTGGTCCACCAAAGAGCTCCAGGCCCCATGTAATAGCAAATAGGGAAAGCTCTCCCAGAGATCTCCATCTCAACGCTAAGACCCACGTCCACTAAACAACCAGCAAGCTACGGTGCTGGACACACTATGCCAAATAACTAGCAAGACAGAAACACAAACCCAACCATGAGCAGAGAGGCTGCCTAAAATCATAATAAGTTCACAGACACCCCCAAAAAACACCACCGGACATGGTCCTGCCCACCAGAAAGACAAGATGCAGCCTCATTCACCAGAACACAGGCACCAGTCCGCTCACCAGGAAGCCTACACAACCCACTGAACCAACCTCACCCACTGGGGACAGACACCAAAAACAACAGGAACTAAGAACCTGCAGCCTGTGAAACAGAAACCCCAAACACAGTAAGTAGGCAAAATGAGAAGACAGAGAAATGCACAGCAGATGAAGGAGCAAGGTAAAAACCCACCAGACCAAACAAATGAAGAGGAAATAGGCAGCCTACCTGAAAAAGAATTCAGAGTAAAGATGATCCAAAATCTTGGAAATAGAATGGAGAAAATACAAGAAACGTTTAACATGCACCTAGAAGAACTAAAGAGCAAACAACCAATGATGAACACCACAATAAATGAAATTAAAAATTCTCTAGAAGGAATCAATAGCAGAAAAACTGAGGGAGAAGAATGAATAAGTGACCAGGAACACAAAAGAGTGGAAATAACTACCACAGAGCAGAAAAAAGAAAAAAGAAAAAAGAATGAGGGGCTTCCCTGGTGGCGCAGTGGTTGAGAATCTGCCTGCCAATGCAGGGGACACGGGTTCGAGCCCTGGTCTGGGAAGATCCCACATGCCACGGAGCAACTAGGCCCGTGAGCCACAACTACTGAGCCTGTGCGTCTGGAGCCTGTGCTCCGCAACAAGAGAGGCCACGATAGTGAGAGGCCCGCGCACCGTGATGAAGAGTGGCCCCCGCTTGCCGCAACTAGAGAAAGCCCTCGCACAGAAACAAAGACCCAACACAGCCAAAAAAAAAAAAAAAAAAAAAAAAAAAGAATGAAAAGAATTGAGGACAATCTCAGAGACCTCTGGGACAACATTAAATGCACCAACGTTCAAATTATAGGGGCACCAGAGGAAGAAGAGAAAAAAAAGTGACTGAGAAAATGTTTGAAGAGATTATAGTTGAAAACTTCCCTAATATGGGGAAGGAAATACTCAATTAAGTCCAGTAAGTGCAGAGAGTCCCATACAGGATAAATCCAAGGAGAAACATGCCAAGACACATATTAATCAAACTATCAAAAATTAAGTACAAGGAAAAAATATTAAAAGCAGAAGGGAAAAGCAACAAATAACATAAAAGGGAATCCCCATTAGGTTAACAGCTGACCTTTCAGAAGAAACTATGCAAGCCAGAAGGGAGTGGCAGGACATATTTAAAGTGATGAAAGGGAAAAAAACTACAACCAAGATTACTCTACCCAGCAAGGATCTCATTCAGATTCGATGGGAAATAAAAACCTTTACAAATAAGGAAAAGGTAAGGGAATTCAGCACCACTAAACCAGCTCTACAACAAATGCTAAAGGAATTTCTATAGGCAGGAAACACAACAGAAGGAAAAGACTTACAATAACAAACCCAAAACAATTAAGAAAATAGTAATAGGAACATACATATCAATAACTACCTTAAATGTAAAGGGATTGAATGTTCCAATCAAAAGACACAGACTAGCTGAATGGATACAAAAACAAGACCCATACATATGCTGTCTACAAGAGACCCACTTCAGAACTAGGGACACATACAGACTGAAAGTGAAGGGATGGGAAAAGATACTCCATGTAAATGGAAATCAAAAGAAAGCTGGAGTAGCCATTCTCATACCAGACAAAATAGACTTTAAAATAAAGACTATTACAAGAGACAAATACAGACAACATAATGATCAAGGGATCAATCCAAGAAGAAGATATAACAACTGTAAAGATTTACGCACCCAACATAGGAGCACATCAATACATAAGGCAAATACTAACAGCCATATAAGGGGAAATCGACAGTAACACAATCATAGTAGGGGACTTTAACATCCCACTTTCACCAATGGACAGACCCTCCAAAATGAAAATAAATAAGGACACACAAGCATTAAATGATAAATTAAACATGAAGTTAATTGATATTTACAGAACATTCCATCCAAAAACAGCAGGTTACACTTTCTTCTTAAGTGCTCATGAAACATTCTCCAGGATAGATCATATCTTGGATTGCAAATCAAGCCTTGGTAAATTAAAGAAATTGAAATCATATAAAATATCTTTTCCGACCACAACGCTATGAGACTAGATATCAATTATAGGAAAAAATCTGTAAAAACTACAAACACATGGAGGTTAAACAATGCACTAGTAGATAACTAAGAGATCACTGAAGAAATTAAAGAGGAGATCAAAAAATACCTAGAAACAAATGATGACAAAAACACAATGACCCAAAACCTATGGGATACAGCAAAAGCAGTTCTAAGAGGGAAGTTTATAGCAATACAATCCTACCTCAAGAAACAAGAAACATCTCAAATAAACAACCTAACCTTACACATAAAGCAATTAGAGAAAGAAGAACAAAAAAACCCCAAAGTTAGCAGAAGGAAAGAAATCATAAAGATCAGATCAGAAATAAATGAAAAAGAAATGAAGGAAACAATAACAAAGATCAATAAAACTACAAGTTGTTTCTTTGAGAAGATAAACAAAATTGATAAATCATTAGCCAGACTCATCAAGAAAAAAAGGGAGAAGACTCAAATCAATAGAATCAGAAGTGAAAAAGGAGAAGTATCAACTGACACTGCAGACACACAAAAGATCATGAGAGATTACTACAAGCAACTATATGCCAAAAAAATGGACAACCTGGAAGAAATGGACACATTCTTAGAAAAGCACAACTTCCGAGACTGTACCTGGAAGTAATAGAAAATATGAACAGACCAATCACAAGCACTGAAATTGAAACTGTGATTAAGAATCTTCCAACAAACAAAAGCCAAGGACCAGATGGCTTCACAGGCAAATTCTATCAAACATTTAGAGAAGAGCTAACACCTATCATTCTCAAATTCTTCGAAAATATAGCAGAGGGAGGAACATTCCCAAACTCATTCTATGAGGTCACCATCACCCTGATACCAAAACCAGACAAAGATGACACAAAACAAGAAAACTACAGGCCAATATCACTGATGAACATAGATGCAAATATCCTCAACTAAATACTAGCAAACAGAATCCAACAGCACATTAAAAGGATCATACACCATGATCAAGTGGGCTTTATCCCAGGAATGCAAGGATTCTTCAATATACTCAAATCAATCAATGTGATAAACCATATTGACAAACTGAAGGAGAAAAACCATATGATCATCTCAATAGATGCAGAAAGAACTGTCGAAAAAATTCAACAACCATTTATGGCAAAAACCCTCCAGAAAGTAGGCATAGAGGGAACTTACCTCAGCCATATATGACAAAACCACAGCCAACATCATTCTCAATGGTGAAAAACTGAAACCATTTCCACTGAGATCAGGAACAAGACAAGGTTGCCCACTCACACCACTATTATTCAACATAGTTTTGGAAGTTTTAGCCACAACAATCAGAGAAGAAAAAGAAATAAAAGGAATCCAAACCGGAAAAGAAGAAGTAAAATTGTCACTGTTTGCAGATGACATGATACTATACATAGAGAATCCTAAAGATGCTACCAGAAAACTACTAGAGCTAATCAATGAATTTGGTAAAGTAACAGGATACAAACTTAATGCAGAGAAATCTCTTGCATTCCTATACACTAATGATTAAAAATCTAAAAGAGAAATTAAGGAAACACACCCATTTACCACTGCAACAAAATAAGGAATAAATCTACCTAAGGAGACAAAAGACCTGTATGCAGAAAACTATAAGACACCGATGAAAGAAATTAAAGATGATACAAACAGATGGAGAGATATACCATGTTCTTGAATTGGAAGAATCAACATTGTGACAATGACTATACTACCCAATGCAATCTACAGATTCAATGCAATCCCTATGAAACTACCAATAGCATTTTTCACAGAACTAGAACAAAAAATTTCACAATTTGTATGGAATCACAAAAGACCCTGAACAGCCAAAGAAATCTTGAGAAAGAAAAACAGAGCTGGAGGAATCAGGCTTTCGGACTTCAGACTATACTACAAACCTACAGTATGGTACTGGCACAAAAACAGAAATATAGATCAATGGAACAGGATAGAAAGCCCAGAGGTAAACCCACACACATATGGTCACCTTATTTTTGATAAAGGAGGCAAGAATATACAGTGTAGAAAAGACAGCCTCTTCAATAAGTGGTGCTGGGAAAAGTGGACAGCTACATGTAAAAGAATGAAATTAGAACACTCCCTAACACCATACACAAAAATAAACTCAAAATGGATTAAAGACCTAAATGTAAGGCCAGACATGATTAAACTCTTAGAGGAAAACATAGGCAGAACACTCTATGACATAAATTACAGCAAGATCCTTTTTGACCCACCTCCTAGAGAAATGGAAATAAGAACAAAAATAAACAAATGGGACCTAATGAAACTTAAAAGCTTTTGCACAGCAAAGGAAACCATAAACAAGACGAAAAGACCACCCTCATAATGGGAGAAAATATTTGCAAATGAAGCAACTGACAAAGGATTAATTTCAAAA
Organism: Balaenoptera musculus; assembly: GCF_009873245.2. Taxonomy (NCBI): domain Eukaryota; kingdom Metazoa; phylum Chordata; class Mammalia; order Artiodactyla; family Balaenopteridae; genus Balaenoptera; species Balaenoptera musculus. The sequence continues at coordinate 4,888 of NW_023503209.1, forward strand.
TATACAAGCAGCTCATGCAGCTCAATATCAAAAAAACAAAGAACCCAATCCAAAAATGGGCAAAAGACCTAAATAGACATTTCTCCAAAGAAGGTATACAGATTGCCAACAAACTCATGAAAGGATGCTCAACATCACTAATCATTAGAGAAATGTAAATCAAAACTACAATGAGGTATCACCTCACACTTGTCAGAATGGCCATCATCAAAAATTCTACAAACAATAAATGCTGGAGAGGGTGTGGAGAAAAGGGAACCCTCTTGCACTGTTGGTGGGAATTAAACTGATACAGCCACTATGGAGAAGAGTATGGATGTTCCTCAAAAAACTAAAAAAAAACTACCATATGACGCAGCAATCCCACTACTGGGCAAATGCCCTGAGAAAACCATAATTCAAAAAGAGTCATGTACCACAATGTTCATTGTAGCTCTACTTACAATAGTCAGGACATGGAAGCAACTTAAGTGTCCATTGACAGATGAATGGATAAAGAAGATGTGGCACATATATGCAATGGAATGTTACTCAGCCATAAAAAGAAACGAAATTGAGTTATTTTTAGTGAGTTCGATGTACCTAGAGACTGTCATACAGAGTGAAGTACGTGAGAGAGAAAAACAAATACCATATGCTAACACATATGTATAGAATCTAAAAAAAAATAAAAAATAGTTCTGAATAACCTAGGAGCAGGACAGGAATAAAGATGCAGACGTAGAGAATGGACTTGAGGACACAGGGAGGGGGAAGGTTAAGCTGGGATGAAGTGAGAGAGTGGCATGGACATATATACACTACCAAATGTAAAATAGATAGCTAGTAGGAAACAGCCGCATAGCACAGGGAGATCAGCTCATTGCTTTGTGTCCACCTAGAGTGGTGGGATAGGGTGTGTGGGAGAAAGATGCAAGAGGGAGGAGATATTGGGATGTATATATATGTATAGCCGATTCACTTTTTTACACAGCAGAAACTAACACACCATTGTAAAGCAATTATATTCCAATAAAGATGTTAAAATAAATAAATAAATTTGAAGAAATTTTAAATTATTTTTATATTCCTGAGATTAGTGGGCTTTTTCTGGTTGGTGAATATTATGTTTCATTCATTTTATTATTCAAAGTAGAGGAGACTGTATCTATTCTCTAGAGTTGTCTTGATCTATAACTGAAATTTTAATCCAAATTTCCAATAAAAAGAGTAAATAGATATTTGTTGGATGATCTTTTTTAATTGGCATGACACTCAGGGAATAATTTAATATTTGTTTCCTTTTATTAAAATCATCATTGCTTTAAAATAGCACTATCAGTTATTGCAACTCTATAATATGACTAAATCTAATAACAAATAATTGATATTACTGGGCTTACCTCTAACAGAGAACATAATACATGAAAATAATCCCACGAATAAAAGTCATATAATATGTATATCAGACTCAGGCATGACATTAAATAGCAATGTTTTAGAATAACTGGACATTAATTTCCTTCTATGAGGAATTAAAGAGTTGAAATGAGATATCCCCAAGACTCCTTCATCTCTAAAATTCTTTCATTCCTTTCCTACTTACTAATTTTCTCTTCTTCCATCTCTTTTCATTAACTCAAGCTTCTTCTATCCATCACATAAAATACAACCCTATTTTTCTGCTTATATTTAGAATCTGACTCTAGTTTTCTCAACACGTTTACTGAAATTACTTTTTGCTATTAATGTTTGTGTGTGTGAGTGTGTAAAAATGAAAACAGAATAAACTGTCCATTACTTGATGTTTTACTTATTGCCACAATAATTCTGCATAACGTACCACCTCTCAAATTCACTAGCTTCCCTCTGCCTGCTGGATGACCCCAAGATCTCCAGCTACATCAGTGAATAGAGTCACTTAATCAGATGTATCTTTCAATGTGAGCACTTGCTGCAGAGGTGAAATGAGGTCCCACACTTTCAGCTTCTGGTCCAGCATATAAGAATCTTCGTCTGCTCTACATGTCTCTCATCCTCGTTGGACAGGTAGGCTAGCAGGGCAGGTGCTTTTCACACTAATAGCAGAAGGGAAAGAGCTAAAGACCAACCACATAAGTACATTTCATGCCTTTGTTGCATGACAAATGCTAATATCCCATCAGCCAAAGCAAGACATGCCAGGCTAAAGTGTGAGTGGTAGGAAAGTAAACTCCACCTTTACTACTTCATTAGTAGACTGGGAGGAACTGGGAAGCTTCATGTGGAAAAAAACTGATACAGTTTACGTTTGAAAAACTGGGGCTGCTATTTCAAGCTGTCATATTTTCCATGCATTTTGATGTTAGATATATTGCTTTTAAATTTTCATTTACTCAAAACTGAGGCAATTTCCCCTTCATTGATTTCTTGTCATCCCTGTCTACCCCTTAAGCCACTGTGGGCAGAGCTCCTTCTAGTTCTAGAATCAGTAAAACCCTATATTGCAGGCAATTTATATTTTTTACTCAATTTGTAAATACTGTTTGGAAGTCGTTTATTATTGTCCTGAGTTTTGCTCAAACTGAGGAGGCCACAGTTCAACCAACCTCTTGTTCCATGGATTGCATCACGCAAATACAGTCTTTCTACTGTTATTTCTGCTGACATATTTGCTGTAGTGCTTAATTATAAGTTTCCTCTTGGGAGGACAATTAGGTGTGAGACCCAGCAAGATGTGCCATTGTTGTCCAACAGAAATTAACCACCAGCTTTTTTTCTGAAAAAATTTGCTTCGTAAGTCTTTTCTGTTAAACTTATGTTTGGTTGATGTACAATATTGTACAAGTTTCAGGTGTACAATATAGTGATTCATATTCACTACATACAATTAGGTTATACACCATTTATAGTTATTATAAAATATGGGCTATATTCCCTGTGCTGTACCATATTTTCTTGTAGATTATTTTATACATAGTAGTTTGTACCTCTTAATCCCCTACCCTCATTTTATCCCCCCCCCCCCATTTCCTCTCCCCACTGGTAACCACTAGTTTGTTTTCTATCTCTGTGAGTCTGTACAAATTATTTTAATGGAATCGGTGGGAGAATATGCAAATTACAAATGTATAATAAATGGACAAATATCAATTCAATCTGAGCTATGAAATTAGACCATACTTGAGCTAAAAAGCAAATAGGAGATTACTATTAATTACTTACTATCAACTATTACTTTTAATATAACTTTTATCAAAATGTAGGTTGGCTTAGAGCAATTAACTAAATAGATGAATTTATTTTTAAATGTCATTTTAGGCTTAATTGAAAGGTATAATACTTATGATCTATGGAACTTGTCCAGAGAATTCACTTCAAACAAAGTGAAGAACTCATTTCAATCACAGTCATAGATCCACTTGCATTTCTAGGTAAGAATGTACCCATATAGTAAAATATTTTATGTACCCACATGCTATAAAATATCCTGTTGTTTTTCCTTTGTTTGCAATAATTACTAATTAGAATTGAATAATTTTTTTGTCCTGTTAAGTGTTATTAGTCTTTTAGCTTCTGGGATTTATCTCATTCTAATCAGTTACTCAAAAGTGGTCCATTTCTTCCTTTCTTTTTTTTTGATGTATAGTTGGTTTTTAATAAAAATGGCTTATCTCAGGTAAATAGCATGTAATATCTGAAAAATCAAAATATATTGCAAAAGAAAATCTCAGAAAATTAAAAATACAGTTGGTCAAATTATGTGATGTCAATTTTGATGGCCCTGTGAGTTAAAAAGCTACTGTGAACGTTGGTCCTGTTAATTGAAGTGACCTAAAATTGCATCTGACATTTTGATCTGACAGTGGGTATACAGACATGGAGAAATCTCCATGACTCAGTATGTGAAATTTTTTTCCAAATGTACAGGAAAGATATGTGAAAACCCTAATGTTATGAATATTTATGTGGCGACATTTCCAATATTTGACAGTTGGTTACAGACACTAGATAAGGAAAAGTTTAGAACGCTATTGTTTGGAGGAAGTGCTTATAACTTTGAATCCAGGCAAGTATAGTATGAACGGCAGCTGGGCGGGGGATGAGGCACAAGTCAGACGTGCACAACCTGTCTCAGAACATTGAAATTACATTGAATTGTAAAGAAACAAAACAAAACAAAATTTTTTCTGGCCAAAAAAATATACCCACAAGATGAAACTGCTTTATAGACTCCAAGTGCAAGACTCCAAGTGTAGACTCTAAAGGCTTGACCTGGCAGGTCTCACGGAGGAGAGTTGCTCTCCACATGGCAGGCTTGGTTCTGTGCCAACGCACTGCAGCTTCTGAAGGGGAGTTACACTTAAGACTCAGGCCCACATCCATAGTGGGGGACAGGAAGGAGCCAGACCATGCTATGGCCATGCTTGCACATGGATCTGCCTTCTTAGCCCAACTCCACTCTGAGCCCTTCTCATGTAGGGACCCTCAGCCAATGGCATTTCCAAGCATTTCCCTGTGAGGAGATATTTAACTACTAAAATATTAAATTATTTTTAAACAAATAAAGCTTAATTTCATCTTGATTTTGTCTTGGTAAGTTCTGTTTATCTAGTAATTTTATTTATTTAAGTTTTCAAATATACTATAGAAAGTTAATAATATTCATTAATTTTTTTCATAAGATTTGCAACATTTGCACTTCCCCTTTGTCATGCCTATTTTCATCTGTGCCTTTCATTTGAATTAAAATTGTCATATTTTACAGTTGATTTTTCCCTTGGTCTCCACATTTTCCCTTCAACAGGCACCATCCTAGTTTAACCTGTCTTTATTCACTGCCCTTTCTGCTCTCTGGATCTTCTGTCTCTTCTACCTCAATCCATCTTCCATATTGATTTCAGATTGTCTTACAATGCATTTTTCATCACTTAAACTCCCCTGCTCAAAAACTTTTAGCCACTCCTCATTTTTATTTAAAAAAGAAGTCTCTAAGTCTACTAATTATGAACTTCTATACTAAAGCCTTAGAAGATTTATTCACTCAATAATAATTAATACACACCCATTATATGCCAAGTATGGGGTAGGGTCTGGTAAGCAAAATCATAACAATTCCCTCTTTCATGTCATTTAAATCTAATGAAAAAGTAAAATATCAATCAAACAATCATCAATGCATGTAAAGTTCTGGAGTTGAGAGGTGTTGCAAAGAAGAAGAATTAATTGCATGAGAATGTGAAATAGAAGTAATCAACTTAAGGACATCAGTAATCATTCCTTGAAGGAGCCATGCTTCTACTAATAACTGAAGACCAAATGAACACTTGACTTAACAATAAGGTACAGCTTGGTCCTCCTAGTAAAGAGCAAAGACCCTATGAGGAAGAGAGAGAATGGTAGTGTGGCTGAAGAGGAGCAAGCAATGTGGCAGATGATTTGGGGGAAAATGAGGGAGCCAGACCATGAAGGGCTGTTGTGGACATATTCAGGAACTTGGTCTTCATTGGTGCACAATTCCAATTGCGTCAATGATCACACTCGTGTTCTGTACAAAGTACTTTATTAGCACTAAAAAAAACAAGCTCAGAAGAAGCCAATGGAGCTACAATAAAGTACTTGGGGCAGGATTCCAGGTAAGAGATGATTGCAGCTTCGACAAAATTATGATGATGCAAAGATTCCTGGAAAGAGGCAAATTATAGTTTAGAGACAGAAATGACAGGACATTATGGATGCTGAGTTTGAGTGAAGTTGAGATTGAGGTTTTTAAAATTTTACGTATCTATTTTATATTTATTAATACTTTTATTCACATCTATGTCATTTTAATATAGGCTTTACTATAATCTTTAACATAGACTTGGTAATAGACCTCATTAAACTGTTTTAGTGTATTTCAACCTTACCTTTATAGGTCAACTGGCTCCCAAGCTAATCCCTTACAACATGCATTATCCATTCTACCCATATTTCCTTGTTTAATATCATTCAATACTTCCAAAAATGACATAAGTTCCTGAATGTTGTATGCAAACTTTTTTTACATCATTCATGATTGCCACAACCTTACATTTCCAAATAGATTCTAACTGTCATGTTCTTTGCACAAACTTTTTCTCTGCCTATGGATATTCCCGGAGTGTCCTTTTTTATTGTCAAACAAGCACACTAACATTACAACATCCACTTAATAGGTATCACCTCTATAGTCAACCCTTATTTGAATTTCCAAACATTCTTTCCTTTGCCCTAATTTTGTACCTTATACATTTTTATATGACATCTGGAATGCATTAGCATTGTTTTTGTTGTTGTCTGTTTCATCAAAAATCTACCTCTCAAACCGAAAAAAAAAGTAATGCCCTGGTTGTACATTATTTGTGTGCTTCTATTTCTAGAAGATGCACTTGTTAAATAGTAGATTGTAATTAAATGGTTTATTTTTGTGGAACCTGAAAAAACATGCTATGTGTTTGCCAAAAAAAAAAAAAAAAGGACTTTACTTATTTGTAAAGTAATATTTTAAAAAGAGAATAGGCAATGTCTGAATTAATTCTTTTTAAGAATTTATTTCTTTTAAGATTTTATATATGTAAGCAAGGATGCATACATTTTCAATGATTTTGATTTACCCTTTACACTCTGATAATAAATCAGTGAGACTAAATTGTCCAATATGATGTATTAGTAAACACTGTTGAAAGTTTTTCTAGAAATTTCAGAAAAAAATATTTAAAATTGCAAAAGCATAGTTGAAGCTATTGCATTCCTTTCATATATTGACTTTATATATTCAGAAAATCAAGGCTTAATTCCTATCCAATGTTTGATAACGCTGCTTCTAGTAGCTTTGCTGACAATAAAATAGATTTTCATAATAAGCAATAGAAATTCATCTGAACACATGTAATAATGTTTGCTTTGCTTGTTTATTAGATTTGCCCTCATTAGAAACTCAGTACTGGTCACATTTGTATATTCTTTATTTTATGTCAAAAATATTAGTCAAATCACTTTGGATACCGTGGCTGGAATATTGAAACCATTCCTCAACGTCCATCGTATGGATCGAATAATATATCAGGAAAAAATTCTGCATGTTTTCAGTTCTGTTCTATTCAAAGAATGTGCCTTTGATTGCTAGTGAAGTTATGTGTTTCCATAGTGGAAAGGATGGAATTTGACTTTAGTTTCTACTCTCTTAAGCATTGATATAAGGGAAAACATGTTAAATAAAACTTTTTAAGTATTTCTCATCCCCAAGACACCCACTCTGAGTCTTTCCAGGACATTTAGAAAATCAATGCTCTAAAATTGATATTTCAGCTTTTATTGTCCAATAACCTCTGAAATTGATTCAAGAGTCTAACTCTGCACCATGTAGAGCTATGGGCTTCAGCTCAAGTGATTTTTATGTGATAGGAAATGAGACACAAAACACTTTTGGCTTTGCTTGTTTTGTTGGTTTTTATTTTACTTTTGACCTATCATATAATTGGATTGCATAACTTACTTTTTCAGTGATAACCACATACAAAGTGCTTATTTTGAACTTATAAATTCTCTAGACTTAAAGCAACATTGAATCATCTGGTAGAACCACACACCTTTCCCCTATTTGTGAATTGTTTTCTGCAGCGTTTCCTGAATGATTTGAACATTAAGCCACATTTCAAAGTCTGTCCTAGTAACCTATTACCATGTTTCAGACTTGCTCAAAATATAGGCCACTGAAATAACAACTACTCTGAGGGTGTAATATAATCGTTGTAAGTACTAATTATGGTCACAGTCAGAATGTACATTCATGTTTATTAAGTTAGTTTAATGTAATGTAATTTGTTTTTATTTTTTGCTACAGCTTTTCAAATTTTAGCTTGTGTTTATATCTGCAATACAAAGCAGTTTGGTTATGTTATATAAATTGCCTTAAAAATATGTATATAAGATAATAAAATAGATTTTTAAAAACTCCTGTGTTTTAAAATGATCCTTTTGACCTCTTCTACTCTCTTTGCTATACAGACAGTGAATATAAAATTGTAAGAGGAAAATATCTACTGAACACTTTTTGTTTGTTTTATCCCTCTTTTTAAAATGTGTATGTGACAATATTAGTAAAACTTTGCATGGTAAAAGAAAGCCACTTTAAGATATAAAGTCCAGTTTGTAATTAAACTTGCTATTTAAAATCACTGTTTTTGTTATCTTGTCTTTTTTTCAGGGATCACAAACATAACTATGTTTCAATATGTTATATATTACAATAGATTCCAGTTTACTCTAAATAGAGATTTGATTTCCATTTTTTAAAAAAAGTATGTTATTCTTAAGGAAACACTCAATTGAGAACAAATAAAAGATGTTTTTAAATGCCAACAAAAAATGGGAGAAGAATCTAAAAAAGAGGGGATATATGTATATGCATAACTGATTCACTTTGCTGTAACCTGAAAATAACACAACATTGTAAATCAACTATACTCCAATAAAAATTTTTTAAAAATTGTTGTGATACTATGTGGATCTGAAATTGGAAATAATTTCACAACAAATAATTACATTAGGATGCATATGGTTACTCATGATTAGAAAGTTCACCCATTATTCCCTCGACATCATAAAAATGGTTATTTGTGACTAAATATTATGTGCAGGTCTAGTTCTCCAAGGTCAGAATACTTTTTGCATTACAAATAGTTAGTACGTGGGAGTTGCTAGGTTATGATAGAACTATGGAGTCCATTCTTAAGAAGGAAAATATAAAAAAATCTGCATCTCTAATTAAAAAGTATTAGCTGAATAAGTAAAAAAATGCGTAAATAATAAAACAAAAGTACATAAGTGCTTAATAGTCAGATTGAAAAAAGTCTCAAAAAAGATTATATTTGACAATATTCATCAGTCTATTATTAATCACATATCTTCTTTGTTTGGATTCTTGACATCCAGGGTGAAGTACAAAAAATATCTTGCTATCAAATCTGCCATATTGTGTACTGGATAAAAGCAATAGCTTTGGAGCCAGATCACCTGGGTTAAAACCCCTTCCTTATCACTTAAGATCTTTGTAACTTTGAAAAGTGTCCCAACTGGGCCTCAGTTTCCCCATCTGTAAATGGTGTAGTAAGAGTACACACCTCAAAGGGTCATTGTGAGGATTAAATGGAGTGAATACAGTAGCATTATGAACATAGAAAGTATTATATGTTTTAGCTATTTGTAACTTACTAAAGCCTTTTAGTTTAATCAATCATCTGAAATAAAAATTACCTTTATTTGCATCAATGTGAAGCCTTGTGAAAAAAAAGGTTTTAGTTAAAAGTAGGATGTCATAAAATTCTGTTCAAAAATATAACAATAATTATGATGACAGATTGATTTTAATGTGTACTGTATAATTTAATATGGTACATATAAGAATGTTGACAGATTTTTTTACTGATTACATGAGTTATATCTATTGTAGAATAAAGGTACAAAGCCACTAAATTTGTGGAATGCTTTCTGAATTGTCTTTTTTTTTATTAAACTAATATAATCTGTATTGCCATTATCTCTGTTCCCTCCACCAAAATAAATTAAACAAACAAAAGGCCTACAGATGTCCAATTTTATACAACTAAAACACAACCAATGAGGTAATTGAATTAAAAGTAAAATAAATATAAAAAATTAAGCTGAGGAGTATAATGATGTAAGATATGATCATCCAAAGACATTTTTCTTATAGTTTTACTATATTTAATAAAATATTAATTTGTTATTTAGATAGATACGAACTATGACTTCTTTTCCAAATTATCAAAGAATGTTTTAAAATAATATAATGAACATGACCAGTTTACTTAATAATATGACAAGTTGCATATTCAATATCTTTTTTAAAACACTGCATAGTTATTAAGAATTTGAGACAGTCAAGGTTATGACTAAGGACCGTAAAGGAATAGAAGAGCAGTTTGCTGGAACTAATTACCTTGAGGAATTGTTCTGTGCAAAAATTAGGATTTGATTACTCACATTTCCCTTTTTTCTTTTCTTTATTGCTATGACCTCTGTGATTTATAACCGCTTGTCTAAAATTTAGGAGTACAGAATGGATTAAAGTAGAATTGGATGATGTAGCTGATTCTTTGCTTTTCAAATATATCTAAATCGTGTACCTTACTACATTTATTCAGAATATTTCCTTTATGAGCATTACATGATGAAATGGATGGAAAACTTAATGTAGTTCAGTTTTATAGGAAATGAAATGAGTGATTTCATTTAACTTAAGAGTTCCTATAAACATTTATGAAAATTACTTAGATGTACATTCATTTGAATAAAATACATTTTTCACATTTTAATTTTCACCCACTTTTAATAACTTCTGCCAGTTCCAAATGCTACCTGCTTGCCCAAGATGGGACATAATGACTGTTTCCTACAGTCTCCCAAGCTATGTCCTTGTTCTTTTTTCCTCTTTTCTTGAAGACTTAATTAGATCTCATTGCTTCAATGATCATTTGCATCTCTGTATTACCCAAATTAAAATTTTCAGCTCCTTCCTATGTTACAACTTCACTTGGATAATCAGCTTAACTAGTTAAATATCAAAATTATTTACATATTTTAAAAATCTGTATTGAACCTATCATTTAATGATCCAACTACAGTGTAGAGGGAGAAAATAAAGCCTCTAGTCTCATCTAGAAAACAACCTCTTACTTTTTTCCCCTGTTTCTGACTACATCTTTATCTACCACTTTTGTTTTGTTTTGTTTTGTTTTGTCACAAATTTGACAGCTGTAACTTCCCTCCAGCCCATGTTCCCTTGTTCCTGTTTCTCCATTCTCTGAAATATCCTTTCCCGCTCTTTAGAATGTCCAGCTCTGCTTATTTTTTAAGCCGCAAGAGAATCTCTTTCCACCAAGAAGCCATGTCTGAAATTCTAAATCAGTCTATATGTTACCACATTTGTACCTCACTAGTTCCTTTTTCATGTCTTTATCACAGCAATGGTCACATTACATTGATTTATGTTTCCAGTGCATGTCATCACCCACTTAATTGCTTTTCAGTGGCCAACAGAGGATCTAGTGTTCAATAAAATTAGACAACAAATATTTATGACTCTGTGTTGCCAGTCATTAGTCCACTCAAGAACTGAGCATTTTTAATTTAAAATATTCACTTTGTTTTCCCAAGGCCTCAAAATTTAATGCAGTTTTCAGAAACAATATTTATTTTAAGCATAATTTCAATGTATCACTTCTTATTTAGGACAACTGTACTGACTATCAATGGCTCTACCAATAAATCATTACTTAGTATGCCATACTTTAGGAAAGCTCACTCTCATTCATACATAATTCATTTATTCTCACCTCTGAGAATTTATATATTGCTGTGTGCAGATAAAAGACTGAATATCCCACACTCTCTCATTCTCTTTTCGGTCTGTTACTGAAAAGGTAATTCATGGGCCACCTTTAATGAATGGAGGTCTCTGATATTCCTGTTGCTAACATACTCTATGAAGTAGAATCATATGATTGTATATGGTCGTAAAATCTTATAGACATGTTTCAGTTTGGGATATAATATTCCCTGAAACAAAAATGTTCATGAAAAAAAGATTAATTAATATAAGTCTTTGAAATTTTGGTGAATTCCCAGTCTTTGGGAAAATTAAATATAACCAATGCAAAACAATAAACCCATTCCCTAGGAGACAGATTTCTACTTTTAAAGGAGGAGTAGCTTTAATTAACTTTAAATTGCTTCATTTCCTCAGGCTGGAATAAGTCCCCGAACTGGATTTTTAGTTGGTTCCTGAAGCTCTTTTTTCTCAAATAGAATCATCAAACTCACTCTGAAATGGAATTTGAAGCCTACATTAGCCCAAGGCAGAAAAATAACCAAAATGAAACAAAACTTGTGTTCACATTTTTCTTTAGTCTAACTCTTTTTACTTCTTGTGAAATCCCTAAGAATGAGAAATTAACTTTGTTTAATGTTTGTTCTTTTCTTGTGATGATGTACCTAAGAGTAAAGTCCTCTTAATAAACAGCAATTTCTACTTTTAAAATACATGTTAGATTGAAAGGTTATGGGAACACAATTCAAATGTAAATGAGAATTCTAAATATATTTAGCAGTTGATTTCTGATTTATGAGGTTAAATAAAGCAGATTACAGATTAATTACATTTTAGCATTGATTTTATCTGTTGCTTTCCCCTTCCACGTGTGTAGTTTTTGTATCAATAAGTCCTTGTTGAAATTGAAAGAGGACATGAGGTTTAGATTTGGTCTTCTTATTTATACTATTGACAATGGCTATAAATGATTTTTTTAAAAGAAATTAGTCTGTTTACTGAAACCAGAAAAATAGGAAATACTCTTTCAGAATATACGTATTGGGAAAGTTTCTTCTATTACGTCTGATGTAAAAGTTTACCATGTACTTTTCTAATCCATATGAGTTTATCTACTCACAAACCTCCCTCTAGATGGTGCAAAAAACTGAAGTAAAGGATTGAAGATAGCCTCACTGGTGTCATCCTTAATTGCCAAGCCCTTTCATTCTTCTATATACTTGGTAATTAGCTATGATTTATATTTGTTTTAGAAAATGGAGTGTACCAATCATGTTACCAAATTTTAAACCATCAATTATTCTATTGATTCTGTGTGTGTGTGTGTGCGTTGTGTGTGTGTGTGTAAAGAGATTTAATTCACATTATTTATGGTAGTTACATTCTATGAAGTCTGTGTAAATACTAAATTAGACAACATTGAACTATTGCTTCTAGGGGAAATATAAGATTAGGTTCCTGTGAGCCGCTGGTCACAACATTTTCATCAACTGATTAATACATAACCTTGTTTTATGTGTGTTTCTATTTAATGACACCGGGATCAACATATACTGTTTATTCATTAACATTGAATTCACCACCAACAGCACTATAACTTATAACTGAACACACCTGTTTTCTGTGTAAGGCACATCACAGCTTTCCTGCACTTAGAAACTCTAGACAGCTCTTTAGCACTACATTAAGGGGCCATTTTAAACAACAAAAAGCAGAACACTGCAAAAAATGTGGCACTAAATAGGCCACAAAAAAGAGACGTTTATTTTCAGTACAGAAGCTGAAACAAGAAAGCTGAGTGTTGCCTTGTTCAACTCATTGAGTTGAGTCAGGCAACTCAATTTTTTTGCTGCTCTGCACGTGTCCTTGAAGGATGATGAAAGTGCTGCAAGTACTGATTTGGGGGTTACAAATAAATTTTAGCAAGTAGGCAAACTTGTAAATACGGAATCTGAGGAAAAAAGAGAATTGAAAATATATATAGTGTATATGAGTATTCACACACTTATGTATGTAAACATGTTTGTGCATTATGTTTGTGTGTGACTATATGTACATGTGTACACGTATATGACTTTTGAAGATTTAGAAGAATGTAAAAGAGATGTTATTATTCACAGTTTACAAATGTTTCTCATAAATATATAGCAGTCTAGTAAGTTTGACATGAGCTTTAGAGATATTTCTTCTCATAACTCACACGTTTTTTCAATGATTCGACTTTATGGTTTTTAATATTATGCAGGTTTAGGACAATGTTTGCTTGAATAAGAATAAACTCCAACATCCTGTAAAAGTATATACATTGGTAATTTCCCTATGTTCTTAGAATTTCAACAAGAGAAAATTTATACAAGATTTATTTCCCCAAATATAGTATATGTGCTGTGGTAACCCAAATAATTGCCCTCCAAAGATGTCCACATCCTAATCCTCAGAATTTGAGAATATGTAAGGTTACATGGCTAAGAGAAACTAAGGGTGCAGAGGGAATTAAGTTTGCTAATCACCTGACTGTAAAATAGGGAAATTATCCTGGATTACCTGTGTGGTCCCAATAGAATCACAAAGCTTCTTACAAATGGAAGAAGTAGGCATAAAAAAAGAGTCAGAAAAAAAAAATGTGAGGACATTTCCAGCTTGATGTGAAGTCAGAAGGGCTTAACCCTCCATTGCTGGCTTTGAAGATAGTGGAAGAGGACCATAGCTCAGGAACAGGGGCAGTCCCTAAAAGCTGGAAAATGCAAGGAAAGAATTTTCCCCTACAGACCCCAAAAAGAATGTAGCCCTGCTGATTTTCTGCTGATTTTAGTCCAGCGGGATTTCAAGACCTTCAGAACTGTAAGATAAATATTATTTTTTTAAGCCACTAAAATAAAGCAGATTTTGCTGAGTGCTTTGAAGATGAAAAAGGGTTACAGAAACTAGTCCACTTAACAGTCATTTGTCATGACATTATCCAGTTGCACAAGTCTCCACCAGACCCTGGAGAAAATATTTTTTCTTCAAGCATAAGATTTTTGGAGTTTACAGAAACTAAATACAAAAATCATGCTGCAAAATGAAATCTTGAAATCCTCCTATTGCTGTTTGGGAATCAGAGATAGAGTGAATATCAATAAGTCTTAAGACTTACTGTAAGCCAACTGGAAGATCTGACCAACAAAATGGTGCAGTTTTTTCCCCCTTCCTTTAAATACAAGTATATGATTAAGAAGGGTTCCTTTCTCTGAATCTTCTCAGCCTCAAAATTTGACTTTGAGAGAAGAAGAAGAATATTGTGACGAGCAGTTAAAATGGTTGCTTTGAAATCCATTTGCTTTGAATGGTTGCTTTGAAATGGGAGGCAGCTAAATTTACGTTCTATTCTTTGAGCTGTAGCTGGCTTTTTTGAAGTCAGTCCCATGCTTGTCTGGTTCAGGGGTCAGTCAGATATTTGGGTAAAATTTATACACAGAGTTTGGGGCTTCTCCTCCCTAACTCTGTACTTTCTGCCATTTTCACCTTCAGATTCCAGAAGCTATGACTGCCCTGAACTCTGTCTTCTAGTTCTCCACAAGAATGAGGCTGATTTCTATTGAAGCTTTAGCCTCCCTGTCAGATGTAACTCTGGAGTAGTCTCAGGCTAAAAGCAAAACAAATGAGAAACTCACCTTTTACCCTGTGGTTTTCTCTGTTTCTAAGTGTTAACTCCCCTCTAGTATCTGCTTTTTATATATTTATTTTTCCAGAAAATATATCCACCTTTTCTTTATTCAACTTAAATCACTGAACTACATCAAGCCAAAAAGCCCTAATATTTTACATGTTATATGCCAGAAAACATACCTCACTAGAATATTGTATAGCAGTGATTTGTTATATTTAGGCCTAGTTAGATAAAGAAACAGTATCGAGCAGAGCTTTTTTAACGAAAAAAGGGAGGAAGAAGCTGCAATTTCCTATTCCTACATTAATAATTTTCATTAGAGTCGGTGTTCTTTGTGGGAAGAGAAGAGAAAACTAAATATAAAACTAGAATTTATGCACTGGCCAAAATAAACAGACCTAGAGGAAAATGTTGTCTAATTAAAAGATCATTGAAAATTATTTGCAGGCTATGATATCTACAATTACTAATCATTCTTAGGTATAGTGTTCTATAGAGATTTTTTTTTTAACATAGAGATTTTCTGAGACTTGACCAGTTTCTCAAGTGTCCCTCCAGGATAAAAAATAGTAATAAAAATAAAATTAAACATTTAATCAGTTTTAAAATTTAAAAATCATTTAAAGTTAATAAGGAGCCATAGAGTATTATTTATTAAGACTGTGAGATAGCAACATTTTAGATTTAAGTACACAGAACATAATAATCCTTTGAGAAAACAAACAAAAGTTTAATAGAAATGTACCATACATATGTTCAAATTAGGAAGTTTTAATTGACATGTGGTGTGGATTTTTTTCTTCATGCCTATTATTAGATTTAATATATTTTACAGTTCAAAAGATTAAATCTCTTTGTATTATTATGGTTTGACAGTAAACCTGGATTTTCAAGCACATGGGTGACAGTAATGCAACTGGAAAGTTTCAGAGATAATAATACAGACCCATGTAGAGGGTGTAGTTGTCCCAGGGGGGTAAGAGACATAGGTGTACTTGCTTATTCATAGACTGGTGACAGTTTACTATGATGCTAATCCTTACTTGTTTGAATGAATTAAATATATTTAAAATGAATGGTCATGAAGGCTGAAACATTTGACGCTAACATCCTAGCAACATTTCTTAGTTTCCTGTTGGTACCGAAGTACAAAATGCTAGGAAATATCAGTGACGTTTATTGAAGCGATTTCCTTTTTCTGTACTTGTGGGTTGATACTTCCAATCAAGCGTTGCTGATTAGATTCTGAAAGCATGTAATTGATTTTCAAACTCTTTACATCCTGGTTGCTATGTTTAAACAGCCACATGAGAAACATTTCCTGAGTCTAGGTAGATTGCTTTTTGTTTTACATGAGCAATAGCTTAAAAGGTGAGTTGACATTTAAAGAAATAAATATTCAAGCACGAGGTACATTTGAAAGTCATTAAGATTAATAAAGGTTTACAATAACATATTATCCTTAAGTGTTGACACAAATACTATGCTGTATTTATCTGACACTAATCTGTCTAACATATGAAGAATGGAAGCAATGATTTGATTTTGACCCAAATAATGATGTAATCATAACCTCTGCAAGAATGAATTAAAGCATATTCTAACCTTTTCATTATTTCACATTTTCACTACCAGAAAATCATTACTCAAAAGGGAAAGGAATGATTTTGCAACGGGGTCTTGCTTAGGGTTATATTTCAATTCCTCATAATGAAACATAAAGGACAGGAAAAAGAAGGTGAGGACATTCTATCAAATCACTACTTGCAGTTTTTCATATGTAATACTCAGTATAGTTTAAGACTTAACCAAGAGAACAACCCATTATGTCTCAGCAGCAAATCTGTCAATATGCTGATGGAGCAGAGGCATAATATACGTTATTTGAATACTGCAACAGGTAACTTTTATTTGTAAAATGCAAGGAAGATTTTACTTTAAGGGAAAAACTTCACAACCTAAGGATTTAATTAAAAAATATCAAGTGAACAAAAATTCTGAAAGCCTGTGAACATTAAACTAGATGAAAATTACAAACTTTTAATATGAAAAATTAAGTAGATCATCCCTTGATTTGTTGAGCATAATAAAGCTTATTGAAACTAATCAAATGACATTTTTTCTTATGAAGGTCTTTCTGATATATAGCATTGGAAACTTACTTCATTGTTCATGATCATTAATGCTTAATTTAATTTAATTCTATTTATTTTAATATTCAAACCTTTATTAGCTTCTGACACCGGTCAACCCCACTCCTGGGAGCAGTTCCCTCCTATACTTGGTAAGATCATTTAATATGTACTTCGTAAGGAAGTCTGCATTTAGACTCAGGTTTGTTTGCTTGATTAATTTGGTGAACTTAAAGACATTGCTTAGTCAAAATTCAAACAACACATGGATTCTAAATTGCTCCAAGGTAAATTCTCAATTCTATACAATTTGCTGATTTTTAAAGGGGGGAAAAAAAAGATTTTCTAACTTTTCTCCAATTGTTTCCAAGGACAACTGACAATTTAATGCTATCATTTACATGTAGGCCAAAACATGATTTGTTCCTGTCTCCTTTTCATTTAATTCAACTTAAAAAAAAAAATGTATTGATGGCCCACAATGAGCCAGGTTTTACTTCACTTTCCAAAGATACTTTAGTGAATCAAACAAAGATGCCTGCCTTTGTGGAGCTTATATTCTAGAAGCGATGGGGCAGCAGATAATGATAAACATGGACACATAAATGATATTGTACATTAAAAGGCAATGAGCCTTATGGAATGAAAGAACAAGGAAAGGGTTTTCAATTGTAGGCGGGGCCTGGGGGTGGATTATACTTTTACTTAGGCTGGTATGGGTAGACCTCCTTTTGGTGATAGTTGAGCCAAAAATGTGAAGAAGTGAGGGACTTCACCCATGAAGATATTTGGGGAAAATTGACCCATTCAGAGTCAGAGCAAAATCCTAAATGTGGAACTTGTCTGGTATGTTTGGAGAAAGCTATGAAGCTAGTGTCACCGGAGAAGCAGAAGGTGAACCGGAGCTCCCGCTGCATCTCAGTGATGTGAGATGTCTGAGAACTAAGGGAGGGGTAATCATGTGGGGCTTTTAAGTCATTTTGAAGAGTTTGGTTTCTATTCAGAGTGAAATGGGAGCTAATTTAGAAAGACTGAACTTCTGTTTGTTAATGACAATTCTGGCTACCATATAGAGAAGTTGTGGGAGAGGAACTGGGGTCAAATCAGGTCACCTAATGATGAAGCGCTTCCTGTAATTCAGACAGGGAGTGACAGAAAATACAGCCAATCCAAATAAGTACATCTATTTCAGGAAACACCCTGAAGCATCTTTGAATAGGACACTATCTAGTTTACACACCAGTCACATCCGATATTCAAAGGATTTTATAAGGTTATCACTTTAAGTTAAGTTTGGGAACACACATTCACTCCTCTTCTGTGGAGAATGGCTTTTGGCAAGATATTTTTAGTGCCATAACTACATTTCAGTGTGAATTATTTGGTGTGCAGATTATATAAAATGCTTTGACGTATACTATATCAGTACACAGTAAAATCAAAGAGGAGAGCTAAGCAGGGCTTAATTCATAGGCCTAGTGTTGCAAACTTCTTTCCCTTTGTCCCTCTGAAATCTGCTTCTCAGAGTTAGACACAATAGGTTGAGCAACAAGCAAGGATTAGGTATGGTTCACATATGATTCCAGAGTTGGTTTATAATCTTGAATGAGAATTGAAAAGTCAAAACCCCCTTACTACAATTCCTTTTCATGTGACTCTTGGGCATGCCATGTTTAAGAGGTACTGTGTCCCACATCCCTTTAGAAATACTAAGTATTTATCTAACTGCCATTCTCCTAGCTCTTTCTAGTCATGGTTCCAAACTGAGCCATGATTTTCAACCATCATTCAACATTTTAACGAGTATGTATTTATGTATCTAGTAAGTCTGGCCAGCCTGGCATTTTCATATGGATTCCCACATATACAGTTTAGGAAGATTACACACATTAAAATGGTTCTTTCTTCCAAAAGTCCCTGTTATATTTACTATAGAGAAAAAAAATTGGATGATCATTTTAACCCTTGCTAATGTTTTTTACAAGATTACAAAAAGTTTTATCTAATACATAACATAAAATATGTTTTATAAAATATAGATAAATTTTACAAAATATATACAGAGGTTGTATTAATAATTAATAATTAGTAAATAATTAATAACCAATACAAAACCAATCAGGGGGTTGCTGCTCAGATACACAATTATGAGGATAAAAACAGAACAAAAACAAACACCACTGGAATACAGACCCCCCCTCAGCTCCACCACTAACTAATAATAGGGATTGTCCTTAAGGACCTCCTGCCTCCCTCTTGCTGTCAGAATCCATTGTTAGCGACACCCTTTCTCTTTCATCCCTCCACATGTGTACAAAACTCCCAGTACAACTGTATTTAGCTGTGTTCTGTCTCATATCAGGTAAAAAGTAATATGCAAATAAACATGTAATCAAAGAGGTGAGTTATTTGTCAAATCTTGTGAGTTGCAAGGTCTTCTTAGTATGAAAGCTGAGGAGAAATTCAATGTTTATATTAGAAAAAAATGAATTTAATTATGAAATGTAATCAGCACTCATATTCTGTGTGCCTGCTCCTTGAAAAAAGTTTTGCTAAGTCATGCCTTCAATTTCAAGACCTCACACTTCATTGGAATGAGGAACTATGAATAGATATGTGCACATCACTAACTCCAGTATAAGACACTGGGAGAGAAGAGCTGGAAGGTAGCACTATAATGCCCTAGATTGCACTAGACATTAAATCTTTACCCATAGGATACCCATTTCATTTGACTAAATGGCTCTCTATAAACCTAGTGAAATGAATGATTTGCCAGATATTGTAAAGAGGGTAGAACTACAGGATTTTATAGTGTAGGTTCAAACTCTTTGCCTGACTCTCATAGTTTATAAGCTAGTCTCTTGCAGCCTTAACACAGTGATGTTAAAAGCAAAGCAGCTACAAATTCCCTACCGTCCTGTGCCCCCGTATCTCCAACCAGGAGTCGCTGAGAGGACAGAGCAAAGCGTCACCCTGCTGAATAGCAATTACTGCTTCTGTAATACCTATAATAACTGGCCCTCGTTTATAAAATTGAAACAAATTGCTTACAAGTAATTATTTTCAAGCAACATAAATAGTTTAAAGCTATTGCATCTGAAAAGTTAATTACCCTGAGTGCAACTCAGCATAATTTTCTTTTATAAAATATTTTATATTAAAAACCAGGCTGTTCACTAATGTCAGACAAAGGATTGTTCCCTTTGTGACAAGTTCACTTTTAATTTGCTTTTATTAATTATTTACTGATCCTATTCATACAGAAAAACTGGAAATATATTACATAGCCTGTTATTTTTGGAAATTGAGATGTATTTAGAACGAAAGAGGAAATGAAGGAAGTAAATGTTCTTGGAATCCTTCACTCTGGCCGCTTCTATTCCAGAGACAGGAACAGCCCCCAAGACCACACTGTGAATTAGTCTGAGAATATCAGCTGGGCTCAGAAACTTCCTCTCCCCCGCCCTCCGGCAAAACACATTTTATAACCAATCTTAACGAGCTGCAGTCTAGTGACTGTCAGTGGTCGTACCAACAAAGCTGACAAATTAATTTACCTTAAAGCATAGTTAAGTGGTAACAGCAGTGCTGTTTTCTCAGAGAATGTTTGCATGTCAGTAGGGACTCCAGGTTACCCCAAAGGAATTGACAATTAATAGTGAAGCTATACAAATGGCACTGATCAGAAATACGTAAACAAATGGGACAGTATTAAGGTATATATATTTTTTCTACATATATTTGCTCCTACAATTTCAAGTAGATAATGATTTTCTGTTTTCTTTCTCAATGGACATTTGTTGTAGGAAAGCAGAAAAAAGCAGCTTAAAGCCAAAGACTTTTCCAGTATTTCATAAAATCTGAAATTGAATAAAGAGGTAGGTGTTCCACATTAGAAATAAAGAGGATGATAACTTTGGGAAAGACAAGCCAACAATTGGCTGGTTTTCCCCAAGGGTGAAAGCAGGTTGGAAGAACCTGAGGATTGTGAGAGTCATGAGCTGACCTCCACCTGTTTGTGGGGAGGAGGCTGGGGGTGAGCTCGGGCTTATGGAAAAGGATGGAACTGAGCAATGTGGACGCTGGATCCCCACCCAGGAGCATCTGTATTGACCTAGTTCCTGAGCACGGCCCAGAAGCAACAGAGCTAATGGGAATGTGTCCTATAATACCTCGGGGCCATGTAAACATGTAAAGCACTGCGTTGTGCTGCAGTGGAAGTGTGCGCCCCAGTAACTGAGTTTAAATTGTACTTCTCCCATTCCTAGTAACTCTATTTTTGCATCCACACTCCAATCTCTCAGCTTCTGTCTTTCCAGGTGTCTCCTTGAGCACTATACATCACAGCAGATGCAAAGCAGGGTGTGATACATCTTTCTGGAGCATCAAGTTTTTTTTTTAAAGTATTTATTTATTTATTTATGGCTGTGTTGGGTCTTAGTTTCTGTGCTAGGGCTTTCTCTAGTTGTGGCGAGCGGGGGCCACTCTTCATCGCGGTGCGCGGGCCTCTCACTGTCGCGGCCTCTCTTGTTGCGGAGCACAGGCTCCAGATGCGCAGGCTCAGTAATTGTGGCTCACGGGCCCAGCTGCTCCGCGGCACATGGGATCTTCCCAGACCAGGGCTCGAACCCGTGTCCCCTGCATTGGCGGGCAGATTCTCAACCACTGCGCCACCAGGGAAGCCCGAGCATCAAGTTTATTAACTAGAATTGGAAGAACCAAGGAGTCCTTGGAACAAGAACTATCCCCCTCCCCCACCAACACGGAAGACAGAAGAGTGGGGGAGGGGAGACGTGACCCAGGAATGACAGTCCAGTCTCTGAAGTTTCACCCAGGTGGGGGTTGAGGGGCAGACCTGCAGCCACGGTGGCCTCGCTTTCGGTCGCCCGGGCTGCTCCGGACCATCCTCTGAGCTGGCCAGGGTCTTGGATACGATGCTTCTGAAGGCCGCGCAGAGAACACCCTCATCTTCCACTGGACCGGGCCCCAGGGAGCGCGGCGGCCTGACCTTCCTGCCTCGGTCATGCATGGGGTTCACATGGGCTCACTTTATTATGACGCCTCTTGCTGGGCAGCTTGCAACAAAGATGTTTCAAAACAAAGTTCCAGATTCTCCTAGCCACCCCTTGCTTTTTCTGGCTGTGGCCAGAGGGAGTGGATGAGGACACACTCTCAGGCTGCCCAGTGTGGGAGGACCCTCCAGTGTTGGACACACCCGGGGGGCAGCTGGTTCCCTCTGGGGCTCCAATCCTGCTGCTGGTGGAGGGGGATGTCCCAGTGCCACACTGGGGGGCTGGGCTGGGGGTGGCAGTCCTCGACTCCAGGCTGGGTGGGGGACAGGCAGACTCACCGGTCTTCTGCCCCGACTGCTGGTCTTCCTGCAGCTGCACGTTTTCTCCCTGGTAGAGCCACCTGCTTTTCAGGGGGGACACCACAGGGCTTGGAGAAGGCTCAAGTTCACTGCCGCTGAGGTCCCCGCGACGGAAGGGCCTCACAGTTACGATGGAGGGCCCTACCTGGGGTTTCTTGGCGCTCACACTGCCTGTTCCAGCATCCTGGATCTGGTCGCAAGTCAAGCCCGGAGTCGTCACCGTTGTCACCTTCAGGTCCTCTTCACAGGGTGGCTGGAGTGGCTCCTTCTGGCCCATGTTTAACCAAGCATGCCTCATGAGGTCAGGTAAGGTGCCTCTGTCACTGGGGTTGAGGGCAATCATTTTTTGTAACAGATCCCTTATCTCCAAAGACAGATAAGGTGGGATGGGGTATTTCCCTTGTAGGACTTGCTTCCCCAGCTCCTGGAAGTCTTTTCCCACAAAGGGCTGGGACCCAGTTACCATGGTGTACAGCACTACTCCCAAGCTCCACACGTCCACCGCAGGGCCGTAGCTCTGCCCCAGGAAGATTTCCGGGGCACAGTAAAGGGGTGTGCCGCAGATTGTGTCCATTTGTCCAGAGTCATCACACTTGTTGCTGAGGCCAAAGTCTGTAAGTTTGATATTCATGTTGGAATCAAAGAGGAGGTTCAGTGGCTTCAGGTCCCGATGCACGATGCCCCTCTGGTGGCAGTGCTGCAGGGCGGACAGCAGCTGCTGGAACGGGCCTCGGGCCTCCACCTCTGTCATACGGCCATGGATCTTCAAATAGTGGTACATGTCCCCCCCACTGAGGTACTCCATCACCAGAATAAATGCCTCCTCTGTGTTAATCGCCCCCAGCAGTTTTACAATATTGGGGTGATTCAGGAGCTTCATACTGTACACTTCCCGGAAAACTGCCTGGACACTTGTGACGCTCTGATGCCTTATCTTAATCACCTTGAGAGCCACCTGTGTCCCGGTCACAATGTGCCGCGCCAACTTCACTTTACCGAAGGTGCCTTCACCAATGGTGCGGAGGATCTCAAAGTCATCAGTATGAGCCTTCTTGTCAGCAGAGTTGGCTGTGAGGCCCTGCATCATGGTGACCTGCTAACTACACTGACTGACAGCACTACCTAGCAACGCTAACTACGCTAACTAACAATGCTAACTGTACTAACAGTGCTAAGGGTGCTGTCTCTACTAACAACGCTAACTACGCTAACTGTACCAACAGCGCTAACTAGCACTAACTACACTAACTATGCTAATCAAGTATTAACTACACCAGCTATGCTAACTATACCAACAGTACTGACTATGCTAACTGTACTAATCTAGCAATACTAACTAAAATTAAGATACAAATGAGAAAAAGAACAAAGGAAGAAAAGAAAGCAGAAGAAATGGAAAAGAAACACCAAAAAATTGAGAAGAAAAAATTTAAAACTAAAAGAAATGATAAAGAGAGAAAAATGAGAAGAAGGCAAAGAAGAAAGAAAAATGAGAAAAATAAAAAAGAGTAGAGAAAAGAGAAAACTAAATCAACAAAATGGCAGAAACAAGGAAAAAACAAGCTAACTGTAGGTCCAAGGCCGTCAGGTCACCAAAAGCAGCTTCCTGGGCTCTAAGGACCAAAAACCTGGGCCCAGCTGCCCCTTTTACAGGGCTCTGTGAAGTACATCACAGTGGTGCACTCTGAGGTCACAGCAAGAAATGGACGCATCACAGCTGGGGGTAAACCACAGGGGTTTTCTCACTGCTTGAGTTCACTTAGGAAAAAGGATCCCAAAGAAATTTTTCTTTACGTGTGTTATTAGATATTGGTATTCACTTTGTTATAAATTAAAATCTGTAGGATACTTCAGTGGCCTTTTTATTTCTCGTTTGAAAATCTGTAATAATTTTAAAGACCTCATAATGTCTACACTTGAAATATTCAATTCCTTTTCCTTAAATTCTGGTCTCAAAATAATGTTACAACTTAACTGACTTCACGATACTATACAAAATGTTCTGCTGCATAAGACACGATAAGGTACATTATGAAAGTTCTATGAAGCTGAGAGAAGATTTGCCAGGAAGGTCATGAGCAGATTTCTCATCAGGAGCCTCGGAGGCCAGATGGCATGGCTCAATGTACTTCAAGTGTTGAAGGAAAGAAACCATCAACCAAGAATCCTATATCTAGCAAAACTTTCCTTCGAAAATGAGGGAGAAATCAAGACATTCCCAGTTAATCAAGAGTTGAGAGAGTTCTTAACCACCAGACCCGCCTGCCACAGGGAGTTCTTCAGGTTGGAGTCAAGGACCCTGCACAGTAGCTCAAAGCCTTATGAAGAAATAAAGACCTCTGGCAAAAGTAGATAGACGGGGGATGAGAAAAGCTAATACTGTTGTAACTTTGGTTTGTAGCTCCACTTTTTGTTTTCTATTTGATTTAAGAGACTAATATATAATAAAACACACCACACACATAGAAATCAAAACAAAAATCTATACCTAAAGCTATTACTAGAATTTAAAAATTTCACACATCTTATTAATATATACACTTGATGAAAAAAGCGTTGAAAATTAGCATCAATATTGATATAACTATTTAGGAATTTAGATTACATGTTCCCCTATGTAATTAAATTAATATTTGGGAGAAAATTAGGAGATAAAAATTCTTTGAAATCTTAACATTTCATTATAAAAATAACCTTAATAATTACATAAATGAAGTAGAACTTTGGTGTGTAGATTTCTATCTACATATACATGGAAAATTATGAAATATATACAAACATGTACACACAGAATGGCCTTTACATATTCTATGAAAAATTCGTTCCCACCAACTGATGTATCACGGAAAAAAATTTCCAGAGGAGATATAGATAGATAGATAGATAGATAGATAGATAGATAGATAGATAGATAGATAGATAGACATACAGATATGGATATATGTATCTATGTTTGCCTCTATAGACCCTTACTAGTAGTTGACATTATGGATGGTTCTACTAATTGACTCTTCTCAAATGTCTCCATGTAAGTTTGAGATAAACATGTAGGACAGCTTTCTTACCATGTGGGTAGTAAATGGGAGCAACAAGGACTATTGAAGGAGAACACAGCACATTGCTGCGTTAGTCTACTGAATATACTAAAAGGAGAAATTGAACCATCCCCATGTCAATCCTTGGGGATTAAGCAGAAGAACAAGGTGTTTACGTTACTCAAGTTTCAAACAAGCGAACAAACACCTCAGCACTTCCAGGTAACTACATTTCCACAAAAGCTCCTATGAACATGCCAATAAGTCCAGAGCATCAAGAACTATGGCTAAAGAGGCCTTATGAGGCACTCAAAGACCTCACTTAGCCTAGAGTAAGTGGTTATACAGACTAATCCTTCTGTAACCCAAGTGAGGGGTGGAGAAGAAGCACTTCCTCATAGCATAGGGCAGTGGTGATGGACAGAGAATATGCAAGGAATGAACTCTTAATACTGGCATCTTGTAGGCACACAGAGTATATAGATCATAGGAACAATGAGAAAAGAAACCTTTAGTTCCTTTAATTGGCTGAATTCATTAGAGGCTAGTATGGTTTAGACAAAAAAAAAAAAAAAAAAAAGGCTCTTTCTAGCACAAGAGTTGGAAGATTGGTGGCCTATTTCAGTAGTTCTTATATAATCCAAACTCAGGTGAACAAGTGTTAGAGACAATATACTTTATTATTATCAATCTTTGTAGGAGAGGCATAAACCCAGTCTGATTATATTTGAAAAAAAACTACTGTGATAATACTTCCCTTCCATGTGTTGGAGTATAATCTGCCATAATATATTTGGAGAAAATCTGGAATTTATCATATTCACAGCGAAAAAAAGAACAATCTGCCAGGGATTGGGGAGGGGAGGAGGGAAGGATGGACAGCTAGAGCAGACAGGATTTTTAGGGCAGTAAAACTATTCCACATGATGTGGTGGTAATGGTGGGTACATAACATCATGCCTTTGACAAAACCCACAGAACTGTAGATCACAAAGAATGTGAGCCCTTAAAATAACTGACTTTATTTTATAACAATGTATCAATGTAGGTTCAATTTTAACATGCTTACCACACCAAGGCAAGATGTTAATAATGAGGGCAAGGGAAGGAGTGGGAGGGGGAGTATATGGGAACTCTGAACATTCTGCTCAATTTTTCTGCAAGCTCAAAACTATTCTAAAAATAAATTCCAATAATTCAAAAAATGTAAAGGGAATAAGAAAGGCATATTAAGTTAATGCTAAACTAAAAACTTTGGAGTAGGCATATTAATTTCAACAAAGCTGATTTAAGAATCAGCTTGGGACACCTGGAAACAAAGGGCAGGGTTAGCCCCTACAGCCAGTGCTGCTTTACAAGATTTGGAATAAACACATAACTGAGTCTTTTGCTCCATGTGGGAGTGAAGAAAAGTGTAGGAGGGGCCTTGCCTCCAGCCTTACAGTGAGCTCCCTGAGGGGTTGTTCTCTATCTTGTTTCATACTGAGACTGTTTATTGGTGACATTCTTTCTGGGTCAAAACCATTCCAGTGGGGGTAAGCTGAGACGAAGTGAGAGAGTGTCATGGACATATATACACTACCAAATGTAAAATAGATAGCTGGTGGGAAGCAGCCGCATAGCACAGGGAGATCAGCTCGGTGCTTTGTGACCACCTAGAGGGGTGGGATAGGGAGGGTGGGAGGGAGATGCAAGAGGGAGGAGATATGGGGATATATGTATACATATAGCTGATTCACTTTGTTATACAGCAGAAACTAACACAACATTGTAGAGCAATTATACTCCAATAAAGATGTTAAAAAAAATTTTTTTTAATTAAAAATACCAAGGAAAAGGTGGGACATTACATATTAATAAAAGTATCAATTCTCCAAAAAGACATAAAACTCCTAAAGTTGTGGAATCTGACATCAAGCTTTCAATACATGTGAAGCAAAAACTGATAGATCAAGTAGGTACAGAATCAGTAAGGATAGACTTGACCTGGACAGTAATAGCAATCAAACTAATATAATTGGCATTTATAGAATACTCCACTCAACAACAATAAAATATACATTTTTCTCAAGCTCATGTGGATCACAGAGAAAAGTCTCAAGAGGAGTTTTAAAAAGCAATTATATAGAATTAAAAATTTTAAAAAAATTGTAGATACAGAGAAAGCAGTGCTGAGAGGAAAATTAAGTGCATATATTCAGAAAGAAGAAAGATCTATAAGCAGTAATCTGAGCTCCACCTCAGGAAACTAGAGAATGAAGAACAACTTAATATTAGTGTAAGCAGAAAGTAAAAAGAAATAATACATATGTGAGCATAAGTTATTGAAACTGAAAACTTTAGTAGAGAAAATCAATGAAACCAAAAACTTCTTTGAAAAGACCAGCAAAACTGATAAACCTCTAGCCAGGTTAACAGAAAAAGAAAAGAAAAGAAAAAATAATTACCAATATCAGAAAGTAAAGAGACGTCATCCTGACCTGTTTCATGAATGTTAAAAAGGCAGTAAAGAACAACAAGCAGAACTCTATAATTTAGATGAAACAGAATGATTTCTTCACAGACACAAATGCTTAAAACTTACACAAGGAGAGACAGGTAATCTGATCAGGCCCATATCTATTAAAAAAAAATTGTATCAGTAATCAAAAACCTTCCAAAAAAGAAACCTTCAGTTCAGATAGTCACCGGTGAATTTTACCAAATCAAAAGAAATGGTGCCAATTACCACAATCCCTTCCAGAAAACAGAAGCTGAGGAAACTCATTCTATGAGGTCAGCATTACCATAATACCAAAACCAGACACAAGCATTACGTGAAATAAAAATATTTATATATCATGTTAAGATGTTGAAAACTCTCTCACTAAAATCCAGAAAAAAGGAAAGATATTCTCTTTTACTCTTCCTACTCTCCGTTTTACTGAGATTTTTAGCTAGTACATTAAAACAAGAAAGAAAAAAAAAGAGAAAGTATTTGGCTTGGAAAGGATTAAATAAAGCTGTCTATACTTGCAGATGACATGATTGTCTCTGCAGAAAAATATAATTTTGGAAAATTATGGAAATAATAAAGGACTATAACAAGGTCACAGGATTCATGGTTTAGTATATATTCTTGTGTATATGCTATACATACATATATATGTATTTTGTATATATACCGTACATATAAATATAAACACACATACATTTAATAAGTCAATGAAATTTGAAATTAAAACATACCATGTTGGGCTTCCCTGGTGGTGCAGTGGTTGAGAATCTGCCTGCCAATGCAGGGGACACGGGTTCGAGCCCTGGTCTGGGAAGATCCCACGTGCCGCGGAGCAACTGGGCCCGTGAGCCACAACTACTGAGCCTGCGCGTCTGGAGCCTGTGCCCTGCAACAAGAGAGGCCGCGATAGTGAGAGGCCCGCGCACCGCGATGAAGAGTGGCCCCCGCTTGCCGCAACTAGAGAAAGCCCTCGCACGGAAACAAAAACCCACCACAGCCAAAAATAAATAAAATAAATAAATAAAATAAATTTCTAGTTAATATTAAAAACAAAAAAAAACATACCATGTATATTGTACCATAAAGATGAAGTACTTAAATATAAATCTAACAAAATATGTATAGGAACTATATGTGCAAAACTATAAAATGCTGATAAAAGAAACCAAAGATTAAGTAAATCAAGAGTTATTCTGTGTATACTGACTGGAAAAATCAATATTATTAAGATGTTTATTCTTCTTAACTGTATCTATATATTCCATGCAATTCCAATCAAAATTCCAGTGAGCTATTTTCTTGATATTGACACACTAATATCAAGTTAATGTGGAAAGGAGAAAGACCTAAAATTGCCAAAACAATAATAGAAGATTAACAGCACAGCTGTAGTGCTAACAATTCCTGATTTCAAGAATTACTATAGAGAGAGGGGCAAGATGGCGGAAGAGTAAGACGCGGAGATCACCTTCCTTCCCACAGATACAGTAGAAATACATCTACACGGGGAACTGCTCCTACAGAACACCCACTGAACGCTGGCAGAAGACGTCAGACCTCCCAAAAGGCAAGAAAATCCCCACGTACTTGGGTAGGGTAAAAGAAAAAAGAAATAACAGAGACAAAAGAATAGGGACGGGACCTGCGCCAGTGGGAGGGAGCCGTGAAGGAGGAAAGGTTTCCAGGCACTAGGAAGCCCCTTTGCGGGCAGAGACTGCGGGTGGCAGAGGGGGGAAGCTTCGGAGCCGCGGAGGAGAGCGCAGCCACAGGGGTGCGGAGGGCAAAGCGGAGAGACTCCCGCACAGAGGCTCGGCGCCAACCAGCACTCACCAGCCCGAGAGGCTTGTCTGCTCCCCCGCCGGGGCGGGCGGGGGCTGGGAGCTGAGGCTCGGGCTTTGGTGCTAGCCGGGAGGGAGTCCGGGAAAAAGTCTGCAGCTGCCGAAGAGGCAAGAGACTTTTTCTTGCCTCTTTGTTTAGCGGCGCGCAAGGAGAGGGGATTCAGAGCGCTGCCTAAACGAAATCCAGAGACGGGTGCGAGCCGCGGCTATCAGCGCGGATCCCACAGCAACAGGGGCGCAGAGGGAAAAACGGAGAGATTCCCGCACAGAGGCTCAGCGCCGAGCAGCGCTCACCAGCCCGAGAGGCTTGTCTGCTCACCCGCCGGGGTGGGCGGGGCTGGGAGCTGAGGCGCGGGCTTCGGTCGGATCGCAGGGAGAGGACTGGGGTTGGTGGTGTGAACACAGCCTGAAGGGGTTGGCGTGCCGCGGCGAGCCGGGAGGGAGCCGGAGAGGAGGTCTGCAGCCGCCGAAGAGGCAAGAGACTTTTTCTTGCCTCTTTGATTCGCGGCGCGCAAGGAGAGGGGATTCAGAGCGCCGCCTAGACGAACTCCAGAGGCGGGCGCGAGCCGCGGCCATCAGCGCGGACCCCAGAGACGGGCAGGAGACGCTAAGGCTGCTGCTGCCGCCACCAAGAAGCCTGTGTGAGAGCGCAGGTCACTCTCCACACCGCCCCTCCCGGGAGCCTGTGCAGCCCGCCACGGCCAGGCTCCCGTGATCCGGGGACAACTTCCCCGGGAGAACACACGGCGCGCCTCAGGCTGCT
>NW_023503210.1:0-35455 GCF_009873245.2 Balaenoptera musculus
AAACTTATTTCCATTTGACATCATATTAGATATTTTTTTCATGTGAGTTCAACCATTTAAACCTTTTAATCTTGCACAAAATAATTTTATGCCTAAGTAAAAACATTTGAGGTCAAAAGCATAGTCTGCAAAACAAGCAGGCATGATGACTTTTGTCTGCATGTGTGTATTCATTAAATATGAGTGCTTGCTGTGGAAATAAGAGTAAAGGGCACTTCATAGAAGAAAAAAATAGTTGAAGGAACATGAGTGAACTCTTTGTACATGTATTGCTCTATGCCAACTTTTAACCTCAGGAGCATAATAATCTCTACCCTGAAAAGAGAAATCCAAATATCAAAATATCTTGGAACATGGAAAATTCAGGAAGAAGTATGATTTCTTACTGAATTACCAGTTACGTGTCTCTATCTAAGAGCAAAATAAGTCATAACCATAACCCTGCACCTTTCCCTGCAACAGGATCTTCTACTCCATATTTTGATACTACTCTGACATTAGGTTCAACATCTCCAGACTGTACATTTTTATACCCAAAGCTTTACAAACAAAGAGTACTCTCATTCTTAGTATGATTCTTTCTAGTGGTTTTAATGAGTGTGTGTGGTAACGACTGTCTTTTTTCTGTGTATTTGTCACCAAAATTTTTGGGAAGACTGTCTTGAAACTTCTGTTTTACTCTGAAATCAAAGCTATCATGATAATCAATATTCTTTGCAGATTATTGATATTAGACAGAATGATCTATTTGTTTATATTAAAGATTAACTTTTTCGAGGCATTTTTAATCATTACTATAACTTTAGAGAATGATGTTTTTAAAAAAACAGGGCGGCAGGTGCAAAATGGATTCACTTATGCTAAGCCTCATGTCACCAAACCAAGAGTAAATTACAGTTTTGGCTCTCCCAGAAATGGAATCTTAAACCAGTAAATCAGAAATTGCCTGATCAGCGCTAGTTAGGTAATCTTCCTGATACCCCTGCTATCCCCTAAAGGAAGTTGGCTATAACCAATCTGCTTTTTTGTCTTATTTTATAATTCCCTTGTTCCCTCTTCTTTCTGCCTATATGTCTCATTTTTAACAGCTCCTGAAAGTTCCTTTCTATCTGCTACGTTGGATACTGCCTAATTAGAAGCGGTTTTTGCTCAAACTCTTAAGGTTGTTAATATGTCTCAGTTTATCTTTGAACAGTTCTGATGTCAGAAGAGTGAACTGAAAGAAAACACCAGAGGCCCCCAGGAGAAAGGAGAAGCCAGGCAAAGGTACCCACTGAACCCTGTGAGCTCGCTGCTTTTTTTCTTTCTTTGGAGGTCATGCATAAGTCCCTCTCAGATCACAACTCCACAGCTTTTGTGTTATGAGCTTTCGTACTTTAGTTCATCATTTATTTTTCTGGACTGAGTCCGAAAACTGGCCAGAGTTGGATTGGGTCCAACAGAGAAGCCAGACTGGATCTGAATTAAGCTGGACTGGGTGCAGTGTGAGACCTCAGGTGAATAAAATTCTGCTTGAAGGCTGAACAAACAGGTTAACTTTACCAAAGATAATCTAGAATTACAGTGGCCACAGTGGGGAACTTTTAACCTAGATAACCTAATCCATTTTCTCTAGAGAAAAAAGGGATCTCAGCCTAGCACTCACCCTAAAGGGTAGAGGAAAAATTATTTTTTCCCCCTCTACCATTTCTGGTGATCAGAATGAGACTTGCTGGGATACCCCACTTACTCCAGAGCCTGCAGATTGGATCCTGGGAAAACTGGCAGAAGCTGGCAAAGGGTGGAGAATTCTGACCAACGTCAGCTCTCCCAGATCTCTATCTGTAGTGCCTAGTTGAGAGATGAAGGTAATTTCACATTGTCCTTTCCTTTCCAAATTCAGATTGACAAGCAAAAAACATCTGTAAGAATGATATTTTTGAATTGTGACTTATGAATTTGCTTTTGGATACTCATTGGTTGTTGGACTTTTCTCTCCCAGGGACAGCTATTGCCTTCTTGTTTGTTTCAGGTCGTGTCCTGAAAACTTGTCTTGGCAACTGTCAAGTTGAGATTCTCTAAACTATGGCCAGACAGAAATGTGGATTCCACCCATTTTGCAGCTAGATATGGCTAGACAGAAGTTTGGGTTGCACTCCATTTGCAGCTAGGATCCTACTGACTATTGCCAGCTCTCAGCAGAATTGTCAGAATCTTTTTTTGGTTATCTTTGGTAATGGCTCTGGTACTTGACAGGGTAGTATATTTTGCACCCTCTTTGTGGATGACTTTTGTATCCATGTGGTTGTTCAATACTGCCAGAAATATTTACTCTTTGTCCTGGCTGAAACCTGACAAGATATTGAAAAAGACTTTTATTAAGTAACTCTATGTTCAGAAGTTGGCCATATTAGAAACTTATGTTCAGAGTCTGGGAGGAACTTCTTTAAGTCTTCTTCCTGAAGCCAAAATGAGACTAATACACCCAGGGGGAAAGAAAAAGCATTCTGAAGACTTAGTGGAAGAATTTACTAAACCATTCCAAAGACACACAACTCTAAATCTACAACATAGGAATCTTCTGATTTTCTTCTTAATTAAAGATGTTCTCCCTAATATTAAGAAGCAAATTGAAAATAATGTACTCATGTGGGCGGGTCAGGTTGCAAACCAATTATTTGAGGAATTAAAAACAACTATACTTGTCTTACAAATCAAGTCTCTATAAGAACAGAATTGTGACTCTATAAATAATTCAAAGCCCACCTATCATTTTCACCAATCCCAAAACTTCCCCTATGCATCTCAAGAAGTTTGCAGATATTATAAAAGATCTGGACTTAGGGAGAACAATTCCTTCTTGGTGGAACTTGCATTCTTTCTCTGTGCCTTTTTTTTTTCTTTTTTTCTTTGGATATAAGTATTCTACTTGGTCTTCTTATCAGAAGGCAAAAAAAAAAGAAAAAGAAAAAAGAAAAGAAAAACAGACTATTTAAAAACTAGTCATATAAAATTTTTTTAAAGTCTCTTCCACAAATATTATTAGTAAAAAGCTTTAGCCATCTAAGCAGGTAACCTCAACTTATTCTATTCCATCTGCCAGAAACACAATTTGGATCCAATTGTTCTTTTTATAAACTAGTGAGTTTTGTGTGATTGTAGCTGTCTCATACCTAAAATTTTAAAACAAAAGCTATAAGATCTATGTTTACATCTGTCTCTATTTTTATGTATGTCCATGTAAGTGTGTTATAAATACGATTTTTCTACCTTCAGATGATAATTGCCAAAATTAATTTGTAAAGAGCTCTATTTAATTGGCTTAGAGACAAGTGTTTTATAAATCAAGTATACTCTCAGAAATATAGAAACTAACCCAAATGTTTTTTTCAGATTTACATGATCTAATAATATTTAACAAATAGAAGCTAGTTTAAATTTGTTGGTTTAATTAAAACAAACATGTGTTTAGAGTTATTAACATTTAATATAATACCTTTATTCTACTTAGGTTTATTAAAAGTCAAAGAAGCTCATGTTACCTGTTAAAGAATTTGTCAGCCAGAAAGATAACTTAAGATGGTTAGCTGTTTAATGTCTCTTAAAACTTTCATAACTAATCTAAACATAATTGTTAAGAATGAGTGAATTGAATAGCTGTAAGATAAAAGTTTATAAATCAACAATAATTATACTTTATGGTATGTTTACCAAAATAGTTCCCAAACTCTTTTTGGTAACTTGAAACCTTAAAGTATACTGAAATAAATTAAATTAAGGCTATTTATTGAATATCTAGATCATTTCCAAGTAAGATAAAATACTGAAACAATTACTGAATATAGGTTTATCCAATTTTGCCTTCTTTTTACAAAGGAATTAAAGATATTTGGCTCTATTAGTAAACATGTTTTGTGTCACATTAAAACATTTACTATGAAGAAGACTAAACTTCTAGAAATTATGAAATGTATTTATAAATTAGCCAATCCACAGAATTCTAGTGTAAGAGATAGTCCACAATTGCTTACTTCTTAGTTTTCACTAAGAATTAAGGATTCTAAGGGTTAAGAATTATAATCAATATATGTAATTAAAACTACTTAGAAATAATAAGGATGAAACAACTGTGTGTAAAAACTAGGCAAGGCAAGTGAAATTATTGATTGTTCCAGAAGGAAAAAGAGGAAAAAATGTAGGACAAAATCTGAATGGATATTAAAAAGTTGTAGGAGTTTTGAAGAAAAGAAAACTTGGAAAAGGAATTTCATGTATGGTCAAGCTGGCTAACGTTGGAATAGATTTAATTAAGGTAAAAAAATGAATTTTAGTGTCAAAAGTACACTGGTGAAAAATTAGAATTTGGTTTTCCCTCTGTTAAAAGAACAAAGTGTTCCTGGACTATGTCTGCTCCAAATAAGAGATTGTGAAAGGTTTTTTATTTGTTTTGTTTTCACCTTTTGGTTAATCTACCTAGAAAGCGAAGATTTTGTGTCTTACCAAAGTAATTTACTGTGTTTCACACTGTCTTTATCAGGACTTAATATTACTTAAGAAAACCCAGTCTTCTCAATATTAAAAGATCTAATTTTTATTCACAACTGTGTAACCCTCTTTATTTGTCTTTAAAATCTTTTATTGTCACTTTGGATAAATAGATAATTAAGTATTATTTTATAATGATCTGTGCTTCTATTTAGTCAAATATTCAAACCTTTTGACAACTACCCCAAATCAAATTCCACATGGAGTCTTTTTGACCTCAAAGGATTTACCTCCCATCTTGTAAAATAGAGATGTTAAACTAATTAGGTTTATTTGATCTATTAATTTATATAAGAAGCATTATCTAAAAAGTGATATTAACCTTCTTAGGTTATATGTGTATGGATGCAAGCTATTAATATGTGTTCTAGAAATTGTATGAAATTCCTAAAAACCTGATGTGTCCTCGTATAATATTATCAATCATAATTCCAGTTATCATCTTAAAATATGTCATAGAAATTACCAAATTCCCATGTCAATTCTATTATAATGAACTCTCATCAGATCTTTAACCATGGACATTTTAAAGTATTTTGTCATTTACAGATAGTTATTGTTTAACTGCTATGCTTCTTCAAAAGTGCTTCATCTTCAAGAAGATTTGTGGAAAGCACTCTGACAAGTATAGGTTTCTGAAAATTTTCAGATTATACCACTGAACCAGGTAATAATTTAAAGAACTCAGAGAAACTGTTGAATTCATAAAACTGCTAACAAAATATCAATATAACAAGAATTAATTACATGAGAGTGAATGAACTGATGAATATGATTATAATTTTTATGACTTGTTTGAAACATTGCTGGTTCCTTAATTTTTTTGTTTTTACAGATTTAAGGAGACATTTTTCTTTTAAGCTATCTATGACTTACAGCAATTTGGTAAAGTATACTTTTGTAAACAAAGATGACACATTTATTTTTTTCTCCCTATCTGACCCCTCAAGAATTTGGAAACTCTTAACGAGTATTCTATTTTTATGGCAATATAGTTCTTTGAATAGTTTCAATAAGATTCTGTTCTCCTTGTAATAGGACACAATTGGAAACGTTGGTTATATTAATAAGGCTTTGACTGGAATGTCATATTTGAGAATGTGCATATAATCAGATATGAGGGGACAGTCTTAAGGAACTCATGTTGACTTTTGGAGCCAATAAAGCCGTTGGTAAAAAGTCTGGTACCTTGCTTTCAGGGTTCCTGGCAGTCTTAACAGGTAATTAAAGAAGGTCACTTTCTGGCTGGCCCAAGAACCTCAAGATATTTGAGGGGCCTTGAGAAGACAGGAATTCATTCAAATCTATAGGGATTGCATGTAAAGTCTATTCTCTAGAATAGAATCCATTTCTGTTAAAATATTTCATAAGCAATTAAAAGAAGCCAGAAGAATATATTACAAATATCACCATTGGTTACCCCTGGGAACTGGCATTTTGAGTGATTTTTAATTTCTTTTTTTAGCTTGACCATATTTCTATCTTTTTTCAATGACTATATATATATATATATATACACACATACATATATTGATATATACATATATATGTATATATATATACTTTTGTTGTTGCTGTTATAGGAAAATAGAACAAAACACAATTCTCTGACTTGTGCCTCACCAAGAAGTTTAGAGTGAATGAAATTCACAGATCACTAACTATTCTTTGCATCTTAATAGACTTCTTTGAGTTGTTAATTATTCCAGGACTATAACCATTCAACATATCTTACTGTGGTTTGAAGTATAAGTAAATATTGTTTTATTTCAATTGACTGACCATAAATCAAAGAATGAGTAATGAGTGCGATCACAAGTTCAGTATTTTAGTAATTCAGTGGTAAGCCAAATGGCGTGCAAAGTACCATGCTACATGAATAATTTCTCTTCTATTCCATAAACCTAAGAAAACAACAACAATAAGAGAGTTAATATGTTTAACTGCAAACATTCTTTAGTACCATTATATTTTACTCCAATTTCATCCTCTGGCCTTGAGCCATTTTTGGTGGTTATTGTGTTGAATCCCAGATAATTTGCACAGCATTAAATGTCATTTTTACATTCATTTGATTAATCACTCATGCTATTAATAGGATCCCTTGCTCCAGGTTTTGTTTCCTGCTCTTCACCCACTTTATATTAGATTAGTCCGTACATCATGAGCTGCATAATTGTTAGAATATTTTCCTCTAAAGAGTTACAATAAAGGTGATTCGTGTTCCAATTTTAGAATACATAGGTATATCAACTCTGAGGTCGCTGAGTAACCTTTGAAAGGTTTCATGATGAGTAATAACTCAAGGATAAGATAGCAAATTTATCAGAAATGTAAATAGGGCAACAGGCGGTAAGAAATATATCCAGGACTGAGTTCAGAAACCTGTAAGAGAGAATATAGTTTTCATAAAGAAATGCAAATTGGATTTTCAATTGGCTATTATTCACACTGGGACCTAGGTTAATCATTTAATGTTTACCAAATACAGTGAAGGGTAAATGTATAAACAGCTTTGCTGTCCAAAGTTTTCCAGAGTACTAACTTATATAACAATTTTATTAGATTTCTTACAGGTAGTCTTTTCTCATTTTTATGTTTCATTTATCTTTGACTTCTTGAAGCCAAACTTCTCCTCCTCTTCTGTTACTCCTTCTGTTTTGTTTTTTTGTTTGTTTTTTTGTTTTTGTTCCTCCTGTGTATTGCCTACTCTTAATTCCCTTAGCTAGGTTATCTCAGCTAAAAATCACCTCTCCTCTTTATGTTACCTCTCCTTTATCACCTAAGCTTTGTCTGCTTTCTTGTCAGGACCACTACCTACATACAGTTTCTGTGCTTGTATTGTATTGTTTCTTTCCTTCTCAATTTGATAAAATTAAATTGTGAACAATTCTTGAAAATGTTTCTTTTTCTTTGCATACATATTTTGTTTGTTTGTTTTTCTTAATAAGTGCAATTATTTAGTCTAAATATTTGCAACTCCTTTACTTGGTACTCTTTCACTTCTCTCCTTCCTCTATAAACTACCCTTCCTTTGACCATTTCAATGAAGTCCTTTTTGTCTTGTTTCTTGGCTTTTTTTCTTCTTGACTAAATTTTAACTTTTAAGGATTCCTGTATGGGCATAGCATGGTCCATTACTAGAGCAGTGTAGGCTTTCACCTTCCTCCAATCAAAACAATCAAACAAAAAGATAAAACAGAACAAATTCAAAACAAAATTAAAATTGCACTTAGAACATTGCTCTCAAAAAGTTCCCATGTTATAGGAACCCTTCTTACTAAGACTAACCATATTGCATAAACTACAACTTTGGGGGGAAAAAAAAACAGGCATAAGTTTCTGTGACCTTGGATTTCGCATTGGTTTCTTAGATATGGCATCAAATGCACAAGCAACAAAAACAACAAAAATAAACTGGACATTATCAAAATTAAAAATTTGTGCTTCAATAAACACCTTTTAAGAAAGTGAAAAAACAACCTGCAGATGGGAAAAAAAAATCATATGTCTGAAAATGGATTTGTAGAATATATAAAGAACTCTTACAACTCAATAATAAAGACACTTAACCCTACTAAAACTGGGCAAATATTCTGAATAGACATTTATTCAAAGAAGATATACCAATAAACACATGAAAAGATGATCAACATTATTAGCCATGAGGGAAATACAAATCAAACCACAATGAGACACCACTTAATACCCACCAGGACGATTATGATGATTAAAAAAAAAAGCAAGTTTTGGTTAAGATGTGGAGAAATTGAGCCCTCACACTCTGCTGGTACAAATATAAATGGTGCAGCCACTTTGGGAAACAGTCTGGCAGTTCCTTAAATGGTTAAACAGAATTACCATGTGATCCAACTCCTAGGTATATATCCCCCAAATGAAAACATATGTCCTCACAAAAACCTGTATGAGAATATTCCTAGCTCTTCATAATAGCCAAAGAATGGAAAAAGCCCAAATGTTTCTCAATAGATAAATAAAATGTGGAATATCCACACAGTGGAATGTTATTCAGCAATAAAATAGAATGAATTACTAATACATTTTATAGCTTGTATGATCCTTTAAAACATTATGCTAAGTGAAAGAGTAACACAAAGGATCATATATTGTATGTTTCTATTTATATAAAATATCCAGAATAGGCAAATCTATAGAGACCAAACATAGATTTATGTTTGCCCAGGACTGGAGGGAATGGAGATATTTCGTGTGACTGCTAAATTTGTGGGGTTTCCTTTTGGGGTAATGAAAATGTTCTGGTATTGTACAGTGGTGATGTTTGCACAACTTTGTGAATGTATTAAATGCCATTGAATTGTATGATATGTGAGTTATATCTCAACAAAGCCATTAGTTTTAAAAAAATCAGTTACAACTTTGTTCTAAATTGGTCTAAGTCTACAATACCCACTACCCCTCACCTCCTTTCACAGCCAGCCTGGATCATCAACAAAGCCAATATACTGTAAACCACTAAAGATTGATAGAGACCAATAGAAAAGCTAGACCCAAAGGAGTGATGGTTCATTTTAAGAAGAGGTTATATTTGGCTAGCCCTCACACAAAAAACAAGTTCTTTCAGACATTTTAATTTAGTGTAAGTCACTCATCCAAAGTTCAGAAAATATCTTTTTGCACACCACGCCTGGGATCTTCAAGCTCCAAAATGACCTCTAATGATCAACGAGTCTCTTGATACCTCTATTCCACTTATGCTAGCATTCAAAACTACCCATAACTTAAAGTCTCTGAATTACATATCCAGCCTAGAACATAGATATATCATAATTATTATCTTGCCATTCTTATTGATTATATTTCCTCAATGTATTGTGCTTTAAGTCAGTAATTCTGAAATACACCAACTATCAATTTCTCTTCTCCAATGTTCTGGTTGCTCAGCACTGCTGGGACACTGTGAGGTCATGGTTTCTAATATTAATTAAATCTTTAATACTATCTTTTATACTTATATGTGCCTATTGTAAACTTCCTTTGTCATTATCCATAATGGGTTTTCAAATTTTTAATTGTTTTCCTCAATTCTACCACACTCAATTGCTTCTGATGATTTTTCCACAATGTTCAGGAAAACTAGAGGCCATATAGAAACATCTCCCTTAGATTTTTCCCATTATCCTGCAAACTAAAACTAATCTCATGTACAGGTACCAATTATTTGTTTTCAGATTATTTAATTATCTTCCTCCAGACTATGCATGACATCCTTACCAACCTGTACTTCAACTCTTCACCTCCAACTTTTAAACATTATCTCTTTAATACGCTGATCCTTAACCTTCTCTTCTTTTATATTCTCTTTCTCCTCAGTATATAATTGTACTTAATTCCCTCATTTTTAAAACAGGCAATGAACACTTAGGCCTTCTCTAGCTAGCATACAATGATTCTTCCCCTTCAAACTAAATTTCTTGAAAGAGTGGGCTTCGTTCACTCTCTACCTTTCATTATTGCTTGTTCACTCCTCCACGCTCTATTTAGCCATTCATCTATCCATTCATGTATTCAATATATCTCTTTTAACACCTATTCTATGGCAGGGACTTGTTACATGTTCTGGAGATACATCAGTGCATAAAACTGACAAAGATGTTGCCTTTCAAGAGCATGGGGTTTACATTCTAGAACAGATAATTGAAAATAAATCAAATGTATCACCATCAGATGGTGATTACGGGCACTGGAGAAAATGAAGCAGTAAATGGATAGAGAGTGCTGAGGGTAATAATGATGTTTTATATCATTTATGATGTTCAGGGAAGGCCTATCTAATATGGTATAGAGGCTGAAGGAATGGAGAAACATAGTCACTTGAAACTTGAGGTAAAAGAATTCCAGGCAAATGGAACAATGAGTGCACATGCCCTCCAGAGTGGGTGGGTGTGCTTGATATACTTGGGAAAGAGCAGCTGAATCAGAGAGAACAAGAGAGGAGTAGTAGGAGTTGAGAGCAGAGAGGGAATGATAGGAAGTCCTGAGAACATGTAGACTCTTTCAATCCATTTTAAGGTAACTTTGCTTTTCTTTCTTATTGCAATGGGAAGAAATTGGAGTTTTTTGAGCGACAGAATCCGATCTATATCAGTGGGTTTCTTTGAGTTCCATGTGGAGAAATGTTTGTGGGGGCCAAGCAAAGAAACACACAAGTCAGTTAGGAAACTATTGAGATAATCTAGAAGATATGCTGTTGTCTGGACTCGTAGTGTCTTTGGAGAAATGTCTATTTAGGTCTTTTGTTCATTTTTTGATTTTTCTTTTGATATTAAGTTGTATGAACTGTTTGCACAGTTTGGATATTAACTCCTTGTCAGTTACATCATTTGCAAATATTTTATCCCATTCTGTGTGTTGCCTTTCATTTTGTTTATAGTTTCCTTTGCTGTGAACACAAAAGTTCAAGCTTTTGTGTTCAACTAGGTCCCATTTGTTTATTTTTGCTTTTATTTCCATTACTCTGGGAGAGTGATTGAAAAAGATACTGCTGCGATTTATGTCAGAATGTGTTCTGCCTAGGTTTTCCTCTAAGAGTTTAACACTGTCCAGTCTCACATTTAGGTCTTTAATATATTGTGAGCTTATTTTTGTGTATGGTGTTAAAGAATGTTCTAATTTTATTTTTTATTTTTACATGTCACTGTCCAGTTTTCCCAGCACAATTTATTGAAGAGACTTTCCACCATTGTATAGTCTTGCCTCCTTTGTTGTAGGTTAATTGACCATAGGTGTGTGAGTTTATTTCTGGGCATTTGAGACTGTT
Source organism: Balaenoptera musculus (assembly GCF_009873245.2). Classification (NCBI taxonomy): domain Eukaryota; kingdom Metazoa; phylum Chordata; class Mammalia; order Artiodactyla; family Balaenopteridae; genus Balaenoptera; species Balaenoptera musculus. The sequence goes on from NW_023503210.1 coordinate 11,324, forward strand.
CCACTGATCTATATTTCTATTTTTTGCCAGTGCCATATTGTTTTGATTACTAGATCTTTGTAGTATATTCTGAAGCCAGGGCACTTGATTCCTCCAGATCTGTTTCTCTTTCTCAAGATTGCTTTGGCTATTCTGGGTCTTTTGGGTCTCCATACAAATTTTAAGATTTTTTGTTCTGGTTCTGTGAAAAATGCCATTGGTAATTTGATAGAGATTGCATTGGATCTGTAGATTGCTTTGGGTAGCATAATCATTTTGACACTATTGATTCTTCCAATCCAAAAACATGGTATATCTTTCCATCTGTTTGTGTCCTCTTCAATTTCTTTTATCAGTGTCTTATAGTTTTCAGAGTACAGGTCTTTTGTCTCCTTAGGTAGGTTTATTCCTAAGTATTTTATTCTTTTTGATGCAATGGTACATGGGATTGTTTCTTGAATTTTTCTTTCTGAACATTTTTGTTAGTGTATAGAAATGAAACCTGCAAGTTTTGTATTAATTTTGTAACATGCAACTTTGCCAAATTCATTGATGAGCTCTAGTAGTTTTCTGGTAGTGTCTTTAGGATTTTCTATGTATACTATCATGTCATCTGCAAGCAGCAATGGTTTTAATTCTTCTTTTCCAATTTGGATGCCCTTTATTTCTTTTTTTTCTCTGATTGCCATAGCTAGGACTTCCAAAACTGTGTTGAATAAAAGTGGCAAAAGTGGACATCCTTGTCTTTTTCCAGACCTCAGAGGAAATGCTTTCAGCTTTTCACCTTTGAGCATGATGTGAGTTGTAGTTTTGTCATATATGGCCTTCATTATGTTGAGGTATGTTCACTCTATGCCCACTTTCTGGAGAGTTTATATCATAAATTGGTGTTGAATTTTGTCAAAAGCTTTTTCTGCATCTATTGAGATGATCATATGGTTTTTATTCTTCAATTTGTTGATGTGGTGTATCACTGATTGATTTGCAGATATTGAAAAATCCTTGCATCGCTGGCATAAATCCAACTTGATCATGGTGTATGATCCTTTTAATGTATTGTTGGACTCAGATTGCTAGTATTTTGTTGAGAATTTTTGGGTCTATGTTCATCAGTGATATTGGCCTGTAATTTTCTTTCTTTGTGGTATCTTTGTCTGGTTTTGGTATCAGGGTGATGGTGGCCTCATAGAATGAGTTTGGGAGTCCTCCTTCCTCTGCAATTTTCTGGACCAACTTCAGAATGACAGGTGTTAGCTCTTCTCTAAATATTTGATAGAATTTGCCTGTGAAGCCAACAGGTCCTGGACTTTGTTGGGAATTTTTTAATCACAGTTTCAATTTCAGTGCTTGTGACTGGTCTGTTCATATTTTCTATTTCTTCCTGGTTCAGTCTTGGGATATTGTACTTTTCTAAGAATTTGTCCATTTCTTCCAGGTTGTCCATTTTATTGGCATAAAGTTGCTTGTAGTAATCTCTCATGATCGTTTGTATTTCTGCAGTGTCAGTTATTACTTCTCCTTTTTCATTTCTAATTCTATTGATTTGAGTCTTCTCCCATTTTTTCCTGATGAGTCTGGCTAAGGGTTTATCAATTTTGTTTATCTTTTTAAAGAACAAGCTTTTAATATCATTGATATTTGGTATTGATTTGTCTCTATTTCATTTATTTCTGCTCTGATCTTTATGATTTCTTTCCTTCTACTAACTTTAGGCATTGTTTGTTCTTCTTTCTCTAGCTGCTTTAGGTGTAAGGTCAGGTTATTTATTTGAGACTTTTCTTATTTCCTGAGGTAAGATTTTATTGCTCTAAACTTTCCTCTTAGAACTGATTTTGCTGCATCAAATAGGTTTTGGATAGTTGTGGTTTCATTTTCATTTTTCTCTAGGTATTTTTTGATTTACTCTTTGATCCATTGGTTATTTAGTAGCATATTCTTTAGCCTCCACATGTTTGTGTTTTTCACCGTTTTTTTCTTCTAGTTTATTTCTAATCTCATAGTGTCGTGGTCAGAAAAGATGCTTGATATGATTTCAATTTTCTTAAATTTAAGGTTTGCTTTGTTGCCCAGCATGTGGTCAATCCTGGAGAATGTTTCTTGTGCACCTGAGAAGAATGTATATTCTGCTGCTTTGGATGGAATGCTCTATAAATATCAATTAAGGCTATCTGGTCTAATGTGTCATTTATGGCCTATGTTTCCTTATTGATTTTCTGTCTGGATGATCTGTCCATTAATGAAAGTGGGGTGTTAAGTCCCCCACTATTATTGTGTTACTGTTGATTTCTCCCTTTATGGCTGTTAGTATTTGCCTTATATATTGTGGTGCTCCTATGTTGGATGCAAATATATTTACAGTTGTTATATCTTCTTCTTGGATTGAAACCTTGATCATTATGTGGTATCCTTCTTTGTCTCTTATAACAGTCTTTATTTTAAAGTCTGTTTTGTCTGATACGAGTATTGCTACTCCAGCTTTCTTTTGATTTCCATTTGCATAGAATACCTTCTTCCATCCCCTCACTTTCAGCCTGTGTGTGTCCCTAGGTATTAAGTTGGTCTCTTGCAGACAGCATATATATGGGTCTTGTTTTTGGATCCATTCAGCCAGTCTATGTCTTTTGGTTGGAGCATTTATTCCATTTGCATTTAAGATAATTATTGATATGTATGATCCTATTGACATTTTAATTGTTTTGGGTTTGTTTTTATAGGTCTCTTTTCTTCCCTCCCTCTTTTGTTCTCTTCCCTTTTGGTTTGATTACCATCTTTAGTGTTGTGTTTGGGTTGCTTTTCGTTTTCTGTGTTTATCTATTGTAGTTTTTCAATTTGCTGTTCCCATGAGGTTTTGATACAGTAACTTATATATGTACAAGGTTATTTTAAGTTGCTGGTCTCTTTCCTGCCTAAATAAGTTCCTTTAGCATTTGTTGCAAAGCTGGTTTGGTGGTTCTGAATTCTCTTAGCTTTTGCTTGTCTGTAAAGCTTTTGATTTATCTGTCAAATCTGACTGAGAGCCTTGCTGGAAAGAATATTCTTGGTTGTAGTTTCTCCCTTTTCATCACTTTAAATATATCATGCTACTCACTTCTGGCCTGCAGTTTCTGCTGAGAAATCAGCTGATAACCTTACAGAAGTTCCCTTGTACATTATTTGTCATTTTTCCCTTGTTGCTTTTAATATTTTTTCTTTGTCTTTAATTTTTGTCAATTTGATTACTATGTGTCTCATTGTGTTCCTTCTTGGGTTTATCCTGCCTGAGACTCTCTGTGCCTCCTGGACTTGGATGCCTGTTTCCTTTTCCATCTTAGGGAAGTTTTCAGCTATTATCTCCTCAAATATTTTTCTCAGGTCCTTTCTCTCTCTCTTTTCCTTCTGGAACCCCTCTAAGGTGAATGTTGGTGTGTTTAATGTTGTCACAGAGGTCTCTTAGGCTGTCTTCACTTCTTTTTATTCTTTTTTCTTTATTCTGTTTCACTGCAGTTATTTCCACCATTCTGTCTTCCAGGTCACTTATCCGTTCTTCTGCCTCAGTTATTCTGCTGTTGATTCCTTCTAGTGTATTTTTCATTTCAGTTATTGTATTATTCATCTCTGTTTTTTGTTCTTTAGTTTTTCTAGGTCTTTGTTAAACATTTCTTGAATTTTCTCAATCCTTGCCTCCATTCTTTTTCCAAGATCCTTGATGATCTTCACTATCATTAATCTGAATTCTTTTTCCATTAGGCTGCCTATTTACTTCACTTAGTTGTTTTTCTGGGGTTTTATATTGTTCCTTCATCTGGGACATATTCAATCTCTGCCATTTCATTTTGCGTAACTTTCTGTGATTGTGGTTTCCATTCTGCAGGCTGCACTGTTGTAATTCTCCTTGCTTCTGCTGTCTGCCCTCTGGTGAATGAGGCTATCTAAGAGGGTTGTGCAAGCTTCCTGATGGGAGAGACTGGTGGTGGGTAGAGCTGGGTCTTCTCCCTCTGGTGGGCCAGGCTGTGCTCAGTAAAACTTTAATCCACTTCTCTGCTGATGGGTGTGTTCCTGCCTGTTGGTTGTTTGGCCTGAGACAACCCAGCACTGGAGCCTAAAGTCTGTTTGGTGGGGCTGATTGTAGCCTCCAGGAGGGCTCATCCCAATGAGTACTTGCCAGAACTGCTGCTGCCAGTGTCTTCGTCCCCACAGTGAGCCATAGCCAACCCCCACCAACTCGGCAGGAGACTCTCCAGTACTAGCAGGTAGGTCTGGCCCAGTCTCTTATGGGGTCAGTGCTTTTTTCTCCTAGGTCCTGGTGCACAGAAGACTTTGTGTGTGCCCTCCAAGAGTGGAGTCTGTTTTCCCCAGTCCTGTGGAAGTCCTGTAATCAAATCCTGCTGACTTTGAAAGCCAGATTCTCTGGAGACTCCTCCTCCCATTGCCAGACCCCTAGACTGGGATGTCTGATGTGGGGCTCAGAACTTTCACTCCAGTGGGAGAACTTCTGTGGTATAATTATTTTCCAGTTTGTGGTTTGCCCACCCAATGGGTATGGGATTTCATTTTATCACGATTGTGTCCCTCCTACCGTCTTGTTGTGGCCTCTTTGTCTTTGGATGTTGGATATCTTTTTTGGTAGGTTCCAGCATTTTTTTGTTGATGGTTGTTCAGCAGTTAGTTGTGATTCTGGTGTTCTCATAAGAAGGGATGAGCATACGTCCTTCTACTCTACCACCTTGAGCTTACCTCTCTAATTCTTAATATATTTTGTTATGATCAAATTGTACTTCAACATTATTTCTAGAATCTTCATGAAATTATATACCTCTGAAGAGATGAACATTTTAATTTCATTGTAGCCACTGACCTGCAAAGATATTTATGTGATCATATGGGATACATATTATTGCTAAACTAGGAGAATTGAATAAAAATAATTTTATAAGTGACCAAATTAATACTTTATTAGTATGTATATACATATAGTGTATGTGTATTATTTCTATCTGTCTCTCTATCTCTATCTATCTATCTATCTATGTACCTATCCATGAGAATTTAGTTACCTACATTTCCCTATAGCTGTATAGACTTCAATTATGCATTGCCAGATAGTAGGACTCCCTTGTAGTTCCTTTCACTTCTATTTTTCTAGGAGTTTTTATTTATATAACTCAAAATTGAGTTTTCAACTTAATCAAGTGCTTTATGATTTTCTGAGACAATTATTCTCTCCTTTATTCTCTTTATTGTGAATTACAATGGTAATTTTTTCTAATGTTGGAACATATTTTCATTCTTAGAATAAAATACATCATAATGTACTATTTTTTTAAAATATTCTGATGGATTCTGTTTGCTATTACTTAGAATTTCCCAACCTCTATTCTTAAGAAATGTTGGCCTTTAGATCATTTTTCTTTATCTTTTTTTCTGATGTGTATTTGTGTGTATGCTTATTTGGTATTTTCATTCCATTTTAGTATTATGCTATCTTAATTATTCTGTATGTTTTTATGGGAAATCCATCCACACCCATTATTTAATTTATGATATTATGAGTACTTTAAACTTATACCTTCAGTCCAGATAATTAAGTTTTCTATTTGTACATCTAGCCTCCTCTGTAATATCTCATCTGGCTTACTGCAATGGTGTCCTGTTTTTCCTGATTTTACTTTCACCCTCTCAACTCATCTCCCAAACTATCATAGGCATGTTTTTTTTTCCTGAATTACAAACCTCATTATGTTACTTGCCTGCTTAAAATGCTTCAGTGGCTTCCCATCAACTTGAGAATAAAGATTAATCTCCACACTTGTGATGAACTCGTCTTTCTATTCTTACTATTGTTTATCTTTCCAGCCTCAACTCTTATTATTACTTTTTTTTCCAAATATAATAATAATTTTACTTCTTCTAAGGAACCATGCTTTCCTTGGTCTCATTATTTAAAAATATGCTTTCTTTGTTCTCCGCCCCTTAAATCTTAATTAGATCTTTATAATTCAACTAGAGCATAATTTCCTTTCAGAAACATTTTCTATTTTACCTTCCCCCACAATACTAAGGAAAAAGCCCTCCTTTTATGTTCCTTCTTTGTGACCATCTTCTATCCAGTGCACTTATAATTTTGTATTGAACTGGCTAATTATTTTTGCCTATATTCCTCAATACATTAAGATGCTTGAGGACACTTGCTATACATCTCTGTATTTTCAAACTTAGTACATTTCCAGGCACAAATTAGATAATTGATAATTATTATTTAATAAATAAATTTCATAAAGCTACTGTGAAAACTGAACAGCTGGGATAAGAAGGAGCTGATGCTACCCTGACCAAATTCTGAGTATGAGATGACAAACTGGAAAGAAAGTAGAATCTGGGACAGTACAAAGAATACAGGTGACCCTTGAACCATGAAGGGATTAGGGGAATCTACCCTCTAGGAAGTTGAAAATCTTCAAAGAATTTTACAGTTGGTCCTTCATATCTGCAGTTCCACATCTGTGGATTCAACCAACCACAGTGTATAGTACTTTAGTACATATTTATTGAAAAAAATCTGTGTATAAGAGGACCCAAACACAGTTCAAAACCATGTTGCTCATGGGTCAGCTGTAATTAAAATTAATTAGACTATATTAGGTCAGTTCTGGAGTTCATTTAAGTTTTGCCAAATTTTCATTGAAATGATAATTATAAAAACAAATACCATAATAGTAATTAAAATGTATTTAGCACTTACTATATTCCAGGCACTGTGTTAGATAATTTGTATTAATCATCTTGTCCTCATATTAATACAAATAAAATTATGCCTACAAGAAAACTTGAGTTTGGAAAGATTAGCTTAAATGGTAAGGATGGGAGTTGTCTCCAGGCTTATCTGGCATCTGATTTTTTTACTCAACCCACAAGTCATCTCTTGTTTCTTTACAGTTCTAGTCCAATCATAATTGCTACTATAACAGCAGAAAAATTCTTGTCATCTGATATTATCTGTAATAGTACATAATTATAAATCTCATTTTTCTTAGTGCAGAATGCCAATTCTTTTATGTTTAAACTAACATATATTATTCTATAAATATTTAAACTGAAGTTTTATTTAGGAAAACTACTTGGTATCATTCAATAATTGCCAAATTATGACTTGAAAATAGATGTTAATGATCTAAATAAGTTTAATGATTTATGTATTGTCCATGTTTGTGTCCTTTATACTACTGAGTTAGTCCTCACTCTATCTGAAGTGTTGGTTTAAAAGTAAATTAGACAGTTTTAATATTTTCCCTTAATACTTTTTAAGATAAAGTTGTTCAGAATGAGTCTAGTGTGTGAGATTTAAAACAAATGTATAGATTCCCCATGTCTTTACAGGACACAGCTGTCATTCTAATCCCATTGGAAAGCAGGTTTTCTTCACAAGTGTGTAATTTCCTTTTAGAATACATAAACAATGCAATCGTTTATGCATTAAGTCAGCATTTGGGTGAAACATTACTATCAGATACGATTTGATGGTTTCTGAAGAGAATAAGCTTAAATTTAAGGTAACATCTGGATCTTGTTATTTCAATAACTTTCCTCTGTTGTAAAATGCTACCTAATATGTACCTTCTGTCATTCTAAGTAGTTTAGCTGTTATTGTAAGCTCCTGTCTTTAGAATCTCTGCTTTGAATCCATGTGAGTATCAAAATTACTTAGAAACTAGCAATTACACAATTTTAAAGTCTGGGAACAGATGGTTCCTTTGGGTTAAAACTCAAACTGATAATGTGATTTTTACATATGCATTTAACTTATTCTATCCCAAACTATTTAATTTAGTTTATTTGGTAATAATATTAGCAGTATTGTCACTCTGTTCATTTTTAAAATTAATTAATTAATTATGTTAGTTATTATTTTTAAAATTGTGGTAAAATACTCATAACATTAAACATCTTAATCATTTTAAGTGTTCAGTTCATTGACATTAAATGCATTCATACTGTTGTGCAACCATCACCATCATCCATCTCCAGAACTCTTTTTATCTTGCAAAACTACAACTCTATAACCATTAAACAATAACTCCCCATTCCCCCTCCTCCCAGTCCCTGGCAACCACCTTTCTACTTCCTGTCTATATGTATTTGACTCCTCTAAGTACTTCATATAAGTGAAAGCATACAGTATTTGTCATTTTGTGACTGGCTTGTTTCATTTAACATAATATCTTTAAGGCTCATCTATATTGTAGCATGTGTCAGATTTTTTTTTCCTTTTTTCCATTGTATTTATATATCACATTTTTTTATTCATCCTTGATGGGCACTTGGGCTGATTCCACCTTTTGGCTACTGTAAACAATGCTGCTATAAACATGAATATATAGCTATCTCTTTGAGACCATTTTCAATTATTTTGGGTATATACACAAGAGTGGAATTACTGTAACATAATTCTATTATGCATGGTAATTCTATTTCATTTTTTCAAGAACCACCATAATATTTTCCACAGGAGCTGCACCATTCCTGAAAACACTGAACTAGGGTTCTTATTTATTCACATCCTTGCAACCACTTGTTATTTCTATTTTTTGATAGTAGCCATTTTAATGGGTATGATGTATATCTCATTGCGGTTTTGATTTGCTTTCCCCTATTGATTTGAAGCTGTTGAGGATCTTTTCAGCTGTTTACTGGCCACTTGTGTATCTTCTTTGAAGAAAAGACAATTCAAGTTATTTGTTCATTTTTTAATCAGGTTGTATTTTTTGTCATTATGTTGTAGGCATTCTTTATATATTCATGATATTAACCCCTGCTATGGACTGAATTGTGTTCACCCTTCAAATTCATATGTTGAAGCCCTAAACCCTCAGTGTGATTGTATTTGGAAATAGGGCCTATAAGGAGGTAAAGGTGAAGTGAGGTCATTGTTGATTGAAAAAAATGCACAACATAAAAGTTGAGAATTATGTTTTATTTGGTGGACTTAAGCTGCATACAGCCTCTCAGAGAGCTCTGAGGGACTGTTCCAGCAAGGTAAGGGAGGAGCCAGGATATGTAGGAGTTTTTGCCAAAATAAAATGTAGTTAAACATCAAAAGATTAATGCTAATCACAAAAACCAACTTCTCAAGTTAATGACTTTAGTGATTTTCTATGTATGGGAAAATGCAAGAGTACAGACTTATTGAAATAATTTCTTTGATACACATCTTAACTATCTAGGTACAGGATCCTGTTTTTCTCTGCCCTGAATTCCCCTCAGTGTACACTGTTGGAGGTGGCTGCAGTGACTGATGGCTTTATGACTCAACATCCTTTGTTTACTGAAATAGAAGGTGATATTGTTTGTCCACATCACAGAGGTGGGGCTCTGATCCCATAGGATTAGTGTCCTTTTAAGAAGAGACACCAGAGAGTTCTGTTTTTCCACCATGTGAGAATACAGCAAGAAGATGGCCATCTATTAACCAGGAAGTGTGCCCTTACCAAAAGCTGACCCTTCCAGACATTGATCTAGGACTTCCAGCTTCCAGAACTGTGAGAAAATAAATTTCTGTTGTATAAGCTATCCAGTATATGGTATTTTGTAATGACAGCATGAACAGACTAATATAACCCCGTATCACATGTATTATTGCAAATATTTTTCCTACTATGTGAGTTGCCTTTTCACTCTGTTGCTTATGTTCTCTGATACACAGAAGAGTTTAACTTTCATATAGTCCAATTTATCTATTTGTTCTTCTGTTGCCTTTGCTTTAGGTATTACATATAAGAAATCATTGCCAAATCTGATGTTATGAAGTTTTTCCTGTTTTCTTGTAAGAGTTTTTATAATTTTAGCTCTTACATTTAGGGATTTTATTCATTTTGTCTTAATTTGTGTATGTGGTTTAAGGTAAGGGTCCAACATTGTTCTTTTGCATGTGGAATTCCAGCTTTCACAATACCATTTGCTGAAAAGACTACTATTTCCTTATTGAATGGCCTTGGCACCCTTGTCAAAAATCATTTGACCATATGTGACAATTTACTTTTGTACTCTCTCTTCTATTCCAGTTGTCTACATGTCTGTCCTTACGTCACCACCACACTGTTTTGAATACTGCAGCTTTGTAGTAAGTTTAAAATCAGGAAACATGAGTTCTCCAACTTCGTCTTCCATTTTCAGAATTGTTTCAGCTTTTCTGGGTCCCATGAGATTCCATATGAATTTTAGAAAAAAAAATTTCTCTGTCTGGAAAAAATGTGGCATCTTTCTTAATAATATTAGGTCACTAAATCCATGAATATCAGATATCTTTTCATTTATTGATATCTTATTTAATTCCTTTCAGCAATATTTTGTGGTTTTCAGTGTACAAGTCTTTTGATTCCTTGGTTAAAGTTTAATTCTAATATTTTATTGGTTTGGGTGTATTATAAATAAAATTGTTTTCTTAAATTCCTTTTCAGATTATTCACTCATAGTATATAGAAACACAGCTAAGTTTTGAGTGTTGATTTTGTATCCTGCAGTTTTGCTGTATTCAACTATTAATTCTAACAGGCCTTTTGTGTGTGTGTTTGTGTGTGTGTCTGTGTGTAAATCTTTAGGTTTTCCTACATATAAGATTATGTCATCTGTAAAAGAAATAATTTCACTTCTTTTTTTCCCCAATTTTAATGCCTTTCTTTTCTTTTCTTTTCTTTTTTATTTTTTTTGTCTAATTGCTCTGGCTAGGACTTCCAGTACTATGTTCAACAGAGGTGGCAAAAAACAGGCATCCTTGCCTTGTTCCTGATCTTAGAGGAAAAGCTTTCAATCTTTCACCAATGGGTATGATTTTTACCTGTGGGCTTCTCATACATGGTCTTTATTATGTTGAGGTCATTTCCTTCTATTCCTACATTGTTGAATGCTTTCATCATAAAAGGGTGTTAAATTTTGTCAATTTATTTTTCTGCATCAATTGAGATAATCAAGTAATTTTTGCCTTTGTTTTTATTAATGCAGTGTTTTACACTGATTTGTTCTCTCAGGGTGAACTGTCTTTACATTCCAGGAATAAATCCATATTTCTCATCATATATAATCCTCTTAATGTGCTGTTGAATTCTGTTTGCTAGATTTTGTTGATCGATTTTCATCAATATCCATCAGGAGTATTGGTCTGTAGTTTTCTTTTCTTGTAACTTCCTTGTCTGGCTTTGGTCTCAGGGTAATGCTGGCCTCATAGGATGAATTTGTAAGTTTTCCCTCTTGAATTTTAACATTTCATAATTTTTTCCCACATATATACCAACTATATACTATACCAATATACAATCACTTTGCATAGATGGCTACAAATTGTCACATTAATACAACAGGGATTGCAGGGCCATTTCTAAAACATGCCTTTTTCTTATCTTATGTTCTGAAGTTGAAATTTCAAATGAGTTTCTTCATCACAGATAGTGGTCCTATCTGGTTCATCCTTCCCTTTCCAGACACATTACAGCTGAATTGTCATTGAAAGATAGTGAGAAAGGTACTGGGTTATATACATGGCTTTGACACTATGGTAGGCAGAATGATCGCTCCCACTCCCAATGATGCCCATGTCCTAATCACTGGAATGTGTAAATATTTTACATGACATTGGAAAAATTGTCTTTATAAATATAATTACGGTATAGAGGTTACCCTGCATTATCCAGGCAGGCCCAATCTAGTCACTTAAGCCCTTAAAAGCAAAGAAAAAAAAATTGTTTTGGCTGTGTTGGGTCTTCATTGCTGTGCACGGGTTTTTCTCTAGTTGCTGCAAGTAGGGGCTACTCTTCGTTGCAGTGCACGGGCTTCTTATTGTGGTGGCTTCTCTTGTTGCAGAGCACAGGCTCTAGGCCCATGGGCTTCAGTAGTTGCAGCAAGCGGGCTCAGTAGTTGTGGTACGTGGGCTCAGTAGTTGCAGTGTGTGGGTTCTAGGTTGCACAGGTTTCAGTAGTTGTGGCTCGTGGGCTCTACAGAGCAGGCTCAGTAGTTGTGGCGCACGGGCTTTGTTGCTTCACGGCATGTGGGATCTCTCTGGACCAGGGCTCGAACCCATGTCCCCTGCATTGGCAGGCTGATGACCACCAAGGAATTGACCACCAGGGAAGTCCCAAACAACATTTTTGATCTGGAGTCTGAGATGCAGCAGAAGCAGAAATCAGAGGTTAAATATATTTGCCCAGTATTGCTGTAAGGAGCCACATGGAAAGCGTGAGAAGGGAGGTGAATAGTATCTAGTAAGAAAAACATCCCTGCCCACAATTGGTAAGGAAATAGGATCTTAGTCATATAACCCTAAGGAACTCAATTTTCCAGCAAATTCAGTTATCTAAGTATATTTTTTACAGATCCTACAGTAAGAAACACAGCTCTATGAACACCTTGATAAGAGTCTCATAAGATCCTGAGCACATGACCCAGTTGGGTCTACCCAGATTTCTGATCCTCAGAAGCTGTGACATAATAAATCTGTGCAATTTTAAGCAGCTAAGTTTGTGTTTATTTATTATGGAAGTAACAGAATATTATTACTGACACTCACTAGTTGTGTGTCTTTGGAAGAGCTAACTAAACTCATAGGACTTTGTGTCCTAACTAATTCATCAAATATTTGAGTGTTTTCTTTTGTATGTGTTATTAGTCATTCAAAGACATCTGTGGAAAGATATAAAGTTGATTAACACACAATCCTTATCCTTATCTAGAGGTAGTACTATAAATGATGGCTAAGGTATCTTCAGGTACTAAAATTTTATAACTGTATTTTAAACATATATCACATGACTGCCGATAATACTTCAGGGAGGCTGAATGATGGTACTTAATCCGCTCTTTAAAATAATTCGTGATTCATAGTACTGAGATTTGAGTCCTTGATGATGGTCACTCTGAACTTTTAATTAAATCCTGTTATAAAAAAACAGTCCTTAAATATTAATAACATCATACAATAAATAAAAAAACTGAAGTCAATTACATGGAAAAATGACATGGAGAAATACGCACTATAAATCTAATAGTGAAAGAACCAGAAAGAAACACTATTAGAAAAGTTATAACATATTTGTTTTTGTTTTGTTTGGAAGTTTTATATTTTATTTCAGAAACAAATTAAAAGTTTATTCATAGACGAGAACTTTTACTATAAGGTAAGAGACTTTGAATTACAAATATTTAATTTGATGTCCATAAATATAAGTGACATCTAAATGAAAAGAATGGCAGAATTCCCAAACAAAAAGTGACTTTAGCAGTTTGAAGTAATTTCAGAAAGCTTTGCATTCATAATAAACTTTGTTTTCATTTTAATCTCTAAATTGAAATTAAATGTGCTAAAGATTGTTTTTAAATTTTACAGGATTTAAAAGCAATAGTAAGAGCCATCTTTAAAAATAATACTTTCACCTTTTAATAGGTAGAATGCATTAAACATAGCAAAATGTGTTGTTTTTACAAAAAAGAATCACAGGGCTTTCCATCCACAGGGACTGGATAACTAAATACTAACAACTTCAAGATATATTTTTAGAATAACATCTATTGTAATTTCAGTTTGTCAGTCATGCAACCAATTAAAAATCAATTTAAGACTATCTCTAGAGACAGAGTGTAGAATTAAAATCAATATGTGCATTCATCTTAACTAACTGGATATTAGAGGTAACATCTTATTAAAATTAGTGTTGATACAATACAAAGTTGAAATACAAAGTTGTTCATGGCAGATGGCCCAGAAACTATTCTTTCTTTGTTTGATTAAAATGCATATCTACCCGTACTTCAATGATTTTTCTCTAGGACTTCTAAATGGAATATGCATTCTGTGATAAAAAAAGAATCATGAAATAATGTATGTGTTCATTGTGAGTGAGGTGAGTTTGAGCTGAGCTTCAACTGAATGACTCATGCTTTATTTGCACTGCCATTAACCAGCAATCACCCTTTAACTCCCTTTAGGCTTTCCCATCTTAAACATTCCAAGCACCTAAAGTTACCCAAACTCCCATAGCAATTATCAAAGGAAACAAGTGGGTAAATCCTACAAGAAAAAGAAAACAACTAGAACACAAAATTATCTTATGTGCATTGCACCTCCTTTTACCTCCCCTTCTTAAAACAGTGGCTATATATTAGTAAATTATTGATATTGAAGCTGTACTTATAGATCTTACACATTTGTATTTGAATTTTAACAATGTATTTTCTATAAATAAAATTCCATTACTAGACAGAATGATTGGCATACACTCTGGGAAATCTGGTGACAAATAAATAAAAAAATAAGTTGGAGTGAGAGTGTCCATAAAAATATGGGAAATAGCTGGATTACTAGTCTCTTAAGTGTCATAAGATCAGATAGCAAGGGTAAACACTTATGACTTACTTTTTTTTAAAAAAATGTCATTTTAACAAATAGAAAGTATGCCCTTAAAAAAAAATAGTGACTTTATTGTTTCATACAGAATTGTTGGATTTTTCCTGTTTTGAGTCACTAGTTTTTCTTACACTGTTAGTCATGCATTGAGGACTCTAGGTAACCAGGGCAATATTAACTCAAGTAACATGGGAGGAAATGTATTTAAGCATGACCACAACCCTTGACCACCCTAGAAGTGCATTTGTCTAGGAATTAATCTTTTGTGGAACAGTGTTACTTCAAATGTTCAAATACAATTGGCCTTAAAATTGACCAAACAATTCCCTATACTTAAAATTGTGAAATGATATAACTCAGTGACATTATGGTAAACTGATCTGTATTTAAGGTGTTGCCCAAAATATTGGATAAAATGACAAAAATGTTCACAATTGTATGGCATTGCTTCAATGTCTTGTATTATATTTTCTGGGAAACAGCATGATTTTGAATGGTATTGTTTCTAGAGCAAGAACTAAGGCACAAGAAAGACCAGCTATGTGACCTTACACAAATGATTTACACTGTACATTAATAGGTTTCCTGACATAAATTAGTAATTTTAAATACTTAATGTTCAAAATTGTTGTGTACATTAAATAAGATAATGTATGCTAAACATATAGAGAATATAAGGTGCCTCAACTAAAATTAATCTGCTTTGCCTTCTATACTTCTTTATTACAATGAGATTATTAAATGGTGTTTTAAATTTGTACATAACATATACCTTTTAAAGTACATTTACATCTATCACTTCAGTAAATCCCCTTAAACTAAAGCTGTGGAATTTGTAGCATTATAATAACCATTGAGTTTCCCATAATGTTACATAAAAAACACAGAAAAACTATACAGAAAAGTTAGATGACATTCCCATCGTCATATGGTGACTGATATATGATTTAAACCTAATCAGTTTTCTAACTCAAAGGCTGCTGCTCCTTGTACTGTATTACACTGCCTTTCAAGAACATTTAAACACTATTAGGAAAGAACACATGACATACAAACATAAGATTAGAAATATGACAGAAACAGTCACAAATGTTGGGAAGAAATTTCAGAGGAAGGATAAGGTTGAGCCCTTGTTTTCCAGAGTTTGTGTCCAGAACTTTCAGGGAATGTATAACATCTGCTATCTGTTGATCAATATACTAGATGAATGACAAAGGTATTCTATTTGCTCCATATGGAATGAAAATCTTGTACTCTCTTTCCTTTTTTTTTTTAATCTTTAAATATCAGTGACACATTTGTCTGAAATGATTTAGGTATAAACTGCTTGAGTGTGGACCAGATGATATTTTAAAATTTAGCTTGCTATTATTCTTAGCTTCCTAAAATTAATGTTTATAAAGTTTATGAGCTGTTTATTTTATATATTTCCCCCTTTCTGTGAAAGCAAGAGCAAGCTAGAAATAATTAATGACCCATTATTTTGTTATTGAGATATTTTATGTTTCAGTTCTCTAATTCACTTTAGTAAATCTTTATATTTAGCACTACCATGCTGGGAATTATGGTTATCCAATGGTGAACGACAAAAGGCCAGTCATACTCACACAGGGCTTAGGATGAAGACTGAAGATAATGTGAAATGAGGCAAAAGTGATACACAGGGATGAGACCATATAGAGCTTTAAAAGCCAAGTTAGATATGCTCATCTTTATTTTAATAGCAACAGGAATGCTCTTAAAGGGTTTTAGGCAAGGGAATAAGGCTTTCAGGTGAGAAAGAGGAGAGACAAAAGTCACATTGTTGTTTGGTGAAATGGTCCTTCCTGAGGGGAGGGAAATATTATTTGCATCTCAAATATCTACTTCACAGTAAATAAATAGAGGGAATATAACTAACATTCTTATTTTTTTAACAATTCATTAAAGCATAGCATCCATGTAGAAAAGTATATAAAAATATATCAGGTCAATGAATTATCTTAAGAGAAAAAACTCATGCAACCCCCACACAGGTAAAGAGGTAAGATATTACCAGCTCCCTGAAATAACTCTTCAGGCTCCTTCTCAACCAAAATCTCTTTCTTCTAGAAAAGTAGCCAGTATTCTGACTTCTAAAATCATAGTATAGTTTTACCATTTTCTTTTGAGATTTACATAAGTGGAAGCATAAAAATGTATTATTTTGTGTCCAGCTCTTTTTGATCAACATCATTTGTGAAGTTCATTCTTACATGTAACGGTATTTTGTTTATTTATTTTTTTCTATCCAGTAATCCATGAAATAAATATGTCACAATTCATGTGTACATTCTACTGTTGGATATTTGTGATGCTTGCAGTTTGGGCTACATGAATAATGTTACAATGAATATTCTGTTACATGTAATTAGGTTTACATAATCATAAATTTCTGATGGGTATATACATAGGAGTGAAACACAGTGGTCATAGGTTCTGTATAAATATAAATTTAGTAGATAATGCAGAGAGTTTTCCAAAGTGGTTATACAAATTTATATCTCTGTTGTCAGTATATAAGTTCCAACAGTCCCATATCCTTGCCAATAGTGTTATTATTTTAAAATTTGTTATTCTATCCAGCGGGTCTATCACTGGAAAGATGTAACTTTAATTTGTATGCACCAAATTACACAGGTTCAAAATATAAAAACCATATTTGATAGAATGAAAGTGAAAATAGATAAATCCATCATAGTGGGAGAATTTAACACATCACACTGAGTAACTGATAGAGCAAGCAGAAAAAAAATTGTCTTCAGAAGATTTAATCAACAAAATTCACAAAACTGACTCTATTTACATATTTGACATTGCAAAAAACAGTTAAATAGCTATTATTTTCAAATGCATGTGTAACTTTTACCCAAACTGAGCACATTATGGGTCATAAAACAAATCTAAACAAAGTTCAAAACACTGACATCATTCAGAATGTATTCTCTGGCCACAGTGGAATTAAACCTGAAATCAGTAACATAATGAAAAAAGATCCAAATATTTAGAAATTAAATAATACACTTTGAAGCAATTCAAAGTCATCACAATGAAAAGTAGAAAAAAATTTTTATTAGATAAAAAGAACATACAGCATATTAAAACTTGTGGAACAAAGCAAATCTGTGCAGAGAAAAAAATTTATATCAATAACTTTATATATTAGAAAAGGTAGATTACTAACCAATAGCTATTGATTTATAATTGAATTGAATTGAATTAAATTACAAAACAATTCATCTAAAGAATGAGTAAATGGACATATTATTACATACTAAAAAAGTAAAAGGGAGAAAATAGTAAATATATTAATGTAAGTCACAACAAACACAATAGAAATAATTAAGAAGGCCAAATGTGGACTCTTTGAAAACTCATGTTTGATAGACATTTAGCAAAATTGAGCAAGATAAAAATAAGTAAATAGATTGATAGATATATAAGTAAATAAATTAAATAAGTCACAAAATTTAAATATAAGGGATCAAAAAGTTGTATCACTATATATTTTACAGATACTGCAAAGATTTTAAAAGAATATAATGAACAATTTAACAAAAGTAAATGTAAAACTTTACATAAAATTTATGAATTCCTAGAAAAACTTAAATTACCAAAACTGACACAAAATAAAATAAAATAAATGAACACTACTGTATTATTAAATAAATTAATCATTTTAAAACTTAAACTATTAAATTGGCAACTAAAACCCTTCCCACAGAATTCTATAGTGCCATATATACTCACTAGTGAACTCTTCAAACTTTTAATGAAAAAAATGACACCAATTTTACAGAACTTCATCTAGAAAAACAAAGAAGGAAGGAGAGGGAGAGAGAAAGAGACAAAATAAAAGGGAGATTGAAAGAGAGAAAGAGAGAGAGAGAGGCAAGTCAATTTATGGGGCTAGGATAACTCTGTAAAGAACAAATAACAGGATAGGAAACTTAGAGACTAATCATTTTTATAAACATAAATACAAAACTTTTAAAGAAAATAAATTGAATCCAATGATTTTTTTAAAGTATAGTATATTATGAACAAGTTGGGTTTATTTCAGCATGCAAAGTAGATAGAATATTTAAATAAAAACCAATATGTTTCATCACATTAATAGACTAAAGTACAAAATCATCTTCATAGATGCAATGCAGAATACAGATTTGTACAAATTTTACAATCATTCATGGTAAAAACCCTTTGTAAAAGAGGAATGAATATAAGGAATTTCTTTAATCTAACAGAGTACCTACAAAAAGTTGTTCAGATTAAAATATCAAATACTACTAAAAGTCTTACACCTAAAAATATCAGCATCCAAATCATCTGTATTTATTGCTGTTCCTGTTTCCCAGAGTCAACAACATTCATCAAATTTACTTATTTTCCTTAGTGTTTGCTTCAATATATCTAAATATCTTTAAATTTTATTTCACAGAGACCTCATTCATTCAACTCTTCATCTTTCCAGCTGTTTTTGTGGGTGTGTGTGTGAGCCAGTTACACAGCTTTTATTATGGGATTTTATTTTCCCTCTCTCTCCCCAACTCTCTCTCTCTTTCTCTCAACACTTAATCCAGCAACTTCTTAAGAAAGAATCCATGGGAGGTAAATTTCATGTCTGAAAATCTTGTTTTTTCCATTGTATTTAATTGACGGTTTACTTGCTTATACAATTCTACATCAAAAACATTTCTCTCAGAATTTGTATAACCACTGTGGAAAACTGTCAGCATTATCTATTAATTTATATATATACAGAACCTATGACCACTGTATTTCACTCCTATGTATATACCCAACAGAAATTTATGATTATGTAAACTAAAATACATGTAACAGAATATTCATTGCAACATTATTCAATGGAACAGGATAGAAAGTCCAGAGATAAACCCACACACCTATGTTCAATTAATCTATGACAAAGGAGGCAAGAAAATACAATGGAAGAAAGACAGTCCCTTCAATAAATGGTGCTGGGAAAACAGGACAGATACATGTAAAAGAATGAAGTTAGAACACTCCTTAACACCATACACAAAAATAAGCTCAAAACGGATTAAAGACCTAAATGAAAGACTGGACACTATAAAACTCTTAGAGGAAAACATAGGCAGAACACAACTGTTTGTTTTTATTTTTTCAGGTTTTTTTTAACATCTTTATTGGAGTATAACTGCTTTACAATGGTGTATTAGTTTCTGCTTTATAACAAAGTGAATCAGCTATACATAACATATATCCCCATATCTCTTCCTCTTGAATCTCCCTCCCTCCCACCCTCCATATCCCACCCGTCTAGCTGGTCACAGAGCACCAAGCTGATCTCCCTGTGCTATGTGGCTGCTTCCTACTAGCTATCTATTTTACATTTGGTAGCGTATATGTCCATGCCACTTTCTCACTTTGTTCCCGCTTACCCTTCCCCCTCCCAATGTCCTCAAGTCCACCCTCTAGTAGGTCTGCTTCTTTATTCCCATCCTGCCCCTAGGTTCTTCATGATATATATATATATATATATATATATATATATATATA
Organism: Balaenoptera musculus; assembly: GCF_009873245.2. Taxonomy (NCBI): domain Eukaryota; kingdom Metazoa; phylum Chordata; class Mammalia; order Artiodactyla; family Balaenopteridae; genus Balaenoptera; species Balaenoptera musculus. Next base: position 31,227 of record NW_023503210.1, read on the forward strand.
TATATACATATTAGATTCCATATATATGTGTTAGCATATGGTATTTGTTTTTCTCTATCTGACTTACTTCACTCTGTATGACAGACTCTAAGTCCATCCACCTCACTACAAATAGCTCAGTTTCATTTCTTTTTATGGTTGAGTAATATTCCATTGTATAAATGTGCCACATCTTCTTTATCCATTCATCTGTCGATGGACACTTAGGATGCTTCCATGTCCTGGCTATTGTAAATAGAGCAGCAATGAACATTGTGGTACATGATTCTTTTTGAATTACAGTTTTCTCAGGATATATGCCCAGTAGTGGGATTGCTGGATCGTATAGTAGTTCTATTTTTAGTTTTTTAAGGAACCTCCATATTGTTCTCCATAGTGGCTGTATCAATTTACATTCCCACCAACAGTGCAAGAGGGTTGCCTTTGAGAAGCAAGAAGAACTACAATCCAGCAGCCTGTGGAACAAAAACCACATTCACAGAAAGATAGACAAGATGGAAAGGCAGAGGGCTATGTACCAAGTGAAGGAACAAGAGAAAACCCCAGAAAAACAACTAAAGGAAGTGGAGATAGGCAACCTTCCAGAAAAAGAATTCAGAATAATGATAGTGAAGATGATCCAGGACCTCAGAAAAAGAATGGAGGCAAAGATCGAGAAGACGGAAGAAATGTTTAACAAAGACCTAGAAGAATTAAAGAACAAACAAACAGATATGAACAATACAATACCTGAAATGAAAACTACACTAGAAGGAATCAATAGCAGAATAACTGAGGCAGAAGAACAGATAAGTGATCTGGAAGACAGAATGGTGGAATTCACTGCTGTGGAACAGACTAAAGAAAAAGGAATGAAAAGAAGTGAAGACAGCCTAAGAGACTTCTGGAACAACAATAAACACAACAACATTCACATTATAGGGGTCCCAGAAGGAGAAGAGAGAGAGAAAGGACCAGAGAAAATATTTGAAGAGATTATAGCTGAAAACGTCCCTAACATGGGAAAGGAAATAGCCACCCAAGTCCAGGAAGTGCAGAGAGTCCCATACAGGATAAATCCAAGGAGAAACACGCCGAGACACATAGTAATCAAAATGGCAAAAATTAAAGACAAAGAAAAATTATTGAAAGCGGCAAGGGAAAAACGACAAATAACATACAAGGGAACTCCCATAAGGTTAACAGCTGATTTCTCAGCAGAAACTCTACAAGCCAGAAGGGAGTGGCATGATATACTTAAAGTGATGAAAGGGAAGAACCTACAACCAAGATTACTCTACACAGCAAGGATCTCATTTAGATTTGATGGAGAAATCAAAAGCTTTACAGACAAGCAAAAGCTACGAGAATTCAGCACCACCAAACCAGCTCTACAACAAATGCTAAAGGAACTTCTCTAAGTGGGAAACACAAGAGAAGAAAAGGACCTACAAAAACAAACCCAAAACAATTAAGAAAATGGTCATAGGAACATACATATCGATAATTACCTTAAACGTGAATGGATTAAATGCTCCAACCAAAAGACACAGGCTTGCTGAATGGATACAAAAACAAGACCCATATATATGCTGTCTACAAGAGACCCACTTTAGACCTAGGGACACATACAGACTGAAAGTGAGGGGATGGAAAAAGATATTCCATGCAAATGGAAATCAAAAGAAAGCTGGAGTAGCTATACTCATATCAGATAAAATAGACTTTAAAGTAAAGAATGTTACAAGAGACAAGGAAGGACACTACATAATGATCAAGGGATCAATGCAAGAAGAAGATATAACAATTATAAATATATATGCACCCAACATAGGAGCACCTCAATACATAAGGCAACTGCTAACAGCCATGAAAGAGGAAATTGACAGTAACACAATAATAGTGGGGGACTTTAACACCTCACTTACACCAATGGACAGATCATCCAAAATGAAAATAAATAAGGAAACAGAAGCTTTAAATGACACAATAGACCAGATAGATTTAATTGATATTTATAGGACATTCCATCCGAAAACAGCAGATTACCCTTTTTTTCAAGTGAGCACAGAACATTCTCCACGTTAGATCACATCTTGGGTCACAAATCAAGCCTCAGTAAATTTAAGAAAATTGAAATCATATCAAGCATCTTTTCTGACCACAACGCTATGAGATTAGAAATCAATTACAGGGAAAAAAACGTAAAAAACACAAACACATGGAGGCTAATCAATACGTTACTAAACAACCAAGAGATCACTGAAGAAATCAAAGAGGAAATCAAAAAATACCTAGAGACAAATGACAGTGAAAACACGATGATCCAAAACCTATGGGGTGCAGAAAAAGCAGGTCTAAGAGGGAAGATTATAGCTAAAAAAGCCTACCTCAAGAAACAAGGAAAATCTGAAATAAACAATCTAACCTTACACCTAAAGGAACTAGAGAAAGAAGAACAAACAAAACCGAAAGTTAGCAGAAGGAAAGAAATCATAAAAATCAGAGAAGAAATAAATGAAATAGAAACAAAGAAAACAATAGCAAAGATCAATAAAACTAAAAGCAGGTTCTTTGAGAAGATAAACAAAATTGATAAAACATTAGCCAGACTCATCAAGAAAAAGAGGGAGAGGACTCAAATCAATAAAATTAGAAATGAAAAAGGAGAAGTTACAACAGACACCGCAGTAATACAAAGCATCCTAAGAGACTCCTACAAGCAATTCTATGACAATAAAATGGACAACCTGGAAGAAACTGACAAATTCTTAGAAAGTTATAACCTTCCAAGACTGAACAGGAAGAAAGAGAAAATATGAACAGACCAATCACAAGTAATGAAATTGAAACTGTGATTAAAAATCTTCCAACAAACAAAAGTCCAGGACCAGATGGCTTCACAGGCGAATTCTATAAAACATTTAGAGAAGAGCTAACACCCATCCTTCTCAAAATCTTCCAAAAAATTGCAGAGGAAGGAACACTCCCAAACTCATTGAATGAGGCCACCATCACCCTGATACCAAAACCAGACAAAGATACTACAAAAAAAGAAAACTACAGACCAATATCATTGATGAACATAGACGCAAAAATCCTCAACAAAATACTAGCAAACAGAATCCAACAACAAATTAAAAGGATCATACACCATGATCAAGTGGGATTAATCCCAGGGATGCAAGGATTCTTCAATATACGCAAGTCAATCAATGTGATTCACCATAATAACAAATTGAAGAATAAAAACCATATGATCATCTCAATAGATGCAGAAAAAGCTTTTGACAAATTTCAACACCCATTTATGATAAAAACCCTCCAGAAAGTAGCCATAGAGGGAACCTACCTCAACATAATAAAGGCCATATACGACAAACCCACAGCAAACATCATTTTCAATGGTGAAAAACTGAAAGGATTTCTTCTAAGATCAGGAACAAGGCAAGGATGTCTACTCTCACCACTATTAGTCAACATAGATTTGGAAGTCCTAGCCATGGCAATCAGAGAAGAAAAATAAATAAAAGGAATACAAATTAGTAAAGAAGAAGTAAAACTGTCACTGTTCACAGATGATATGATACTCTACATAGAGAACCCTAAAAATGCCACCAGAAAACTACTAGAGCTAATCAACGAATTTGGTAAAGCTGCAGGATACAAAATTAATGCACAGAAATCTCTTGCACTGCTATTACTAATGATGAAAAATCTGAAAGAGAAATTAAGGAAACACTCCCATTTATCATTGCAACAAAAAGAATAAAATACCTAGGAATAAACCTAACTAGCAAGACAAAAGACCTGTATGCAGAAAACTATAAGACACTGATGAAAGAAATTAAAGATGATACCAACAGATGGAGAGATATACCATGTTCTTGGATTGGAAGAATCAATATTGTGAAAATGACTATACCACCCAAAGCAATCTACAGATTCAATGCAATCCCTATCAAATTACCAATGGCATTTTTTATGGAACTAGAACAAATCATCTTAAAATTTGTATGGAAACACAAAAGACCCCGAGTAGCCAAAGCAGTCTTGAGGGAAAAAAACGGAGCTGGAGGAATCAGACTCCCTGACTTCAGACTATACTACAAAGCTACAGTAATCAAGTCTATATGGTACTGGCACAAAAAAAGAAACATAGATCAATGGAACAAGATAGAAAGCCCAGAGATCAACCCAGGCATCTATGGTCAACTAATGTATGACAAAGGAGGCAAAGATATACAATG